>NW_027263164.1:0-70156 GCF_902827115.2 Pseudochaenichthys georgianus
AAATAAAGTAGGCGGAGCTTAGGAGTTCAAGGAGATTATTTGTAGAGCAGGTCCACCCGGATATGTGTGCAAAATTTCAGGTCATTTGGAGTTACGGTGCGACTTTGTAAATGAATTCCGAATTGGGATTTGTATAGGTGGCGCTAGCGAGCAAGTTGTACAATTGACTCCAGAATAAGGTAGTTTTCACCAGTTATGGAGTCCGTGCAAAATTATACAACTTTTTCAGCGTCCTAAAGGCCTCAAAAACAGGAAACGCCAGCAGAAAAAAAATAATAATACCACGAATAACAATAGGTATCCTTGCACTTCGTGCTAGGACGCCGTTGGGTCCTAGCACTCTCGTGCTCGTGCTCGGGCCCTAATAATAATACCACGAATAACAATAGGTATCCTCGCACTTCGTGCTAGGACGCCGTTGGGTCCTAGCACATCGTGCTCGGGCCCTAATAATAATAATACCACGAATAACAATAGGTATCCTCGCACTTCGTGCTAGGACGCCGTTGGGTCCTAGCACATCGTGCTCGGGCCCTAATAATAATACCACGAATAACAATAGGTATCCTCGCACTTCGTGCTAGGACGCCGTTGGGTCCTAGCACATCGTGCTCGGGCCCTAATAATAATAATACCACGAATAACAATAGGTATCCTCGCACTTCGTGCTAGGACGCCGTTGGGTCCTAGCACATCGTGCTCAGGCCCTAATAATAATTGTATATCCATACAGAGGAGGCATACTTTAAAACAATAAGGCATCTTTGAGTAAACGTTGAGTATCATTAAGTATCTCGAGGCTGGGGGCAGCATGTCCTCTTTTTTGGAAATCAAAATATGGTCACCCTAAATAATACAGCTATAGCACAACACACAACCCTCTCACCGCCTGGAGAGACGCGACGCCACACACACACACACACACACACAACACAACGGCTCGTCTTCTTGTGTCTCTACAGCCCCCAAGTTAACGTTAGCTGTCAAGTTAGCACTAGCACTGACGTTAGCTCCCTCCTCTCTCGGTTCTGTTGTAGCAGCAGTCACAGCGTACGATGTGCTACCACCAGCTACATTCGGTTGGTCTTCTTGATCAGGTTGATTGGCCGTCTTTTTAAAGAAATTGCCCAAGGTAAGTTGTTTTTTTCTTTTCGACATGTCAGCAGCAGCAACAATGCCTGGTAAACATGCAGTGCTAACTAAACGAGCTTGTGAGTGAGTGGGTAGTGGGTGGAGCTACGGGCAGCGTGCAAGCAGTCGACACTTTTTTCATGAATCATAAACTCTAAATATAATTTTATTTCACTTATTTTACACCTTTGAAAAAAAAAACATGCCCAAAATGGAATTTATTTGGTCATCATATCAGTATTTTAGAGAGCTCCCCCCAAATGTCACAAACCATGTTCCCAGGGGAGCTCATGTCACCACTAGGGGAGCTATAGCTCCCCCTGCTCCCCTCCAGTTCGCACCCTGCCCGTCTGTATAATGTTGCAGCTCAGCTGATTCTGGATTGATGGCAAAGGGAGAGGGACTTAAGTGAGTGTGAAAACACAAGGTAAGTTTAATACTCCTGTTTTATATAAGTAAGCATACTAAAAATGTATTCTATCACTATTATATAAGTAATCTTGTTAGTAACCTACTGTATGGCAGGTGGAGGGGCAGTGATGTTACAGGTGGAGGAGCAAAACTGCAAGACTGCAAACTCACAAAACAGAGAAATCAAAGTGTGTTCTCTAGAGAAGAGGTTGATTTCACTCCAATTTGTTCATATTTTCTGAAGATGTGGAAATGGCACAAAAAAAAACTTGAGAGCTGTAACCAAGACAACTGTAACAACATGAGTAGAGAGCCACCAAGGGTTTTCAAGTCCCTCTCTTACTCCATTTTGCCAACCCAAACTTCCGGGTACATGACGGGACACCTTGCTTGTTGTTGTTGTTTGTGCTCCTCTGGCTGGGTGCTGGCAGGTGGAGGGCAGTGATCCCTTCCCTTCTTCCCTCAATCTTTGAGACTAATGTAAGTAGAAGACATGGCACTGTAAATGTTCGAACATTTAAAATATTATACCACTTAAAAATAAGAAATATTACTTTTGTTACTAATAGTTCATACTTATTATACCTGTGTCACCTTTCACACTATCGCTGTGATCATGAGCTATGGGCTTTGTAGATACAGGGGCCCTTCTCTTTTTGACCACAGGGCGATGCACGGAGATGGTGGGTATAGCCTCTGCTCTCAGCCTAGTCTTGCCCTTTTTTGTCTTGACAAACGAGTGACTTGAGGTTACTTCACACACAGAACAACTCAGTTTTGTCTGCCCACATACATATTCCATAGTGGTTGAATACACAGTATTAGGAAACACTTTATACTTACTGGACATGTTATACTCATTACATACTGTATATAAAATATGACCAAGAATGTGAGACAACTTTATAGAAATTCATATCACATGTTAAACTCACAAATAATAAAGTTCCATAACTTCAGTTGGGAACAGAGACCACACCTTATCTCCCCAAGGCAATTTCCCATCCAATAGGTGTGCTGTGTGTGTATAACCCTTTCTCCTGTCTGTTACTCCCTCTTTCAGCACAAGAACCAGAGGGGGATTCAATGGAGCCTGAATACCTGCACTGAGACCCTCACCCTGCACCCTGAGTCTCAACTCTGTGTTTTTCAAGCCTTTCCCTGTTTTTTTGTATTAAACAAAACATTAAGCTTTCCCAATGGTGTGGTTTTCGTTTTGTGAAAAAGTGCAAATGCAGTGTTTGTATATAAATCACATATTTTTTTGCTGTTGGTCGTGAAATTGCTCCTGCTTCCTCCGCTCTGTGTCAGTGGGGAAGCCGTACATTCGTACTCCTGTCTCGGAGCGATTTGAGCATCCCCAGGCAGCACAGCAAACCATGGTGGCGACGAGGAGGCAGCACAGCAAACCAGGACAACACGGAGGAAAAGGCACAGACAAACTGCATGATATGCTATTCAATGTTTATTGAATTCCATGTATTTGCAATGGATGTTCCTAAAACAACACATTTAACATCATCATCATCATGCTGCTGCTACTAGTCCTTTGATAGTCACCTGTCAGTCTGCTGTCCTTTCTGAAAGCCATAAAGATGACATTAGTCATTTAGATAACTTGTGTCCTCAATTACCATGGGATTACTGAAACTACCATGAATTTAAGAAAATGGTAGAAATTAATCTAATCTGAATTTTAAAGCATTACTTTAGATCCCCTCCCGCTAAATATATCAAACATTAGAAAGTGATGCTCCTGACTACCATACAAGTTTAAGAAGATAATATTGGTTTGAAAGAATTCAAAGCTATAAATAAACAGCAACAGGCTCTTTAACCAAGGCACTGTTAGTAACATGTAAACTAGTTGTTCACACTAATCCTAATATTATCACTTAATATTAGCAAATTCTATTTTATTTTTTAAAACATATTGATGTAAATACTATGGAAGCCTATTTCCGCCACTTGAAAAAAATAAAATCCCCATGAAAAGTCATGAGATAAGAAAGTCGAAATAATGAGATAAAAAGTCATGAGATAAAAAGTCATTATGAGATAAAAAGTCATTATGAGATAAAAAGTCATAATGAGATAGAAAGTCATTATGAGATAAAAAGTCATAATTATGAGATAAAAAGTCATGAGGTTGAGAGACTTTGTCACAACAGACAAACTAGCAGCTCTTTGGCTCGAGTTCTCCTATTTATCTTGACACGGAAATGGATTGTGAGTACATTGAGGACTACTTTAAACGTGGATTTACAACTGATGAAATACTTACTTTGCTTGCTGATTCACATGGAGTTGTACTAAGCAAACGCACACTTGAAAGGATTTTAAGCAAGAAGCAGCTCTGGCGTCGAAAGAATAAAACCGATGTGGCTGAGGTGGCTATCTTCATTGAACAGCAACTGGAAACATCTGGTCAGTGTCATGGTTACAGATGGATGCACCAAAAATGTTGGTTACATGGAATTGTGACTGACAGAGAAACAGTGCGAATACTGCTACAGTTATTGGATGGTGAAGGTGTTGATCTGAGGTCAAGAAACAGACTGCGAAGGCGCATCTACCACAGCTGTGGTCCAAACTATGTATGGCACATTGATGGTTACGACAAGCTTAAGCCATTTGGAATTGCAATCAGTGGATGCATTGACGGGTTTTCCAGAAAGATGATATGGCTTGAAGCTTACAAAACAAACAAAGACCCGAAGATCATCGCTGGCTACTTTATTGATGCTGTTATCAATGCTGGTGGGTGCCCTGCCAGACTCAGACTTGATTTAGGAACAGAAAATGGCCATATGGCTGAAATGCAGCAGTTTTTGCATTTTTCTGAGAACCAAGCTGAAACAGACAATGTAACCTTTGGTCCAAGCACTGGAAACCAGCGTATTGAACGATGGTGGCTGACCTTGCGAAGTGAGTGTGTCCAGTTTTGGATGGACCTTTTTGACAAACTGAGTGTCGATGGCTACTTCTTGGACAAGTCCTTGATCCAGTTCTGCTTTCTACAAATAATACAGGTACTTGTCACATTATGAAATAAATAAATGTTGAATGTGGTGAATATTTTTAAAGAGCCACAAATGACCATGTGTAAAATAGAAATTGCCTGTTTTCCGTGGAGAGAGTGAATAATAAGTTATTGTTTCTGGCTAACAAAAATATGTGGGTATTCAGAGTAGCTGTGTCAAATAAGTAGGTATTTAAGAATTTTTATTTTCGGGTTTATCCACCACATTCTTATAACTGTTAAGATATAACATTAGTTGCACTGCTGCAATTTACATTTTACAGTTATTAATATGATTGTGCCAACCTACCATAGTAAAACTAGAAGACACATCTCACAAATATAACAAACCATGGGTCAAGACTTGACTAAGGCAGTAATCACCACTGCCCAGTATTTTTATACATTCTATTTGACTGAATATTATTTGCCTCCTAGGAAGAACTTAATGAGGTTGCGTTGACTTGGAACAATCACAGAATCCGTCAAGTCCATAACTCACGATCACCCCATGGACGTCCCTCCATATTGCATGCAGTCCTTCATCTGTATGGAGGCAGAGATTGTTTGCACCACGTGGACCTGGAGAAAGTTCAAGTCTGCCTTGATGAGTGTGTGTTCAAGGACTTCCCATGTGATGAAGATGTGTTCCATATCTGTGTGGATCTAATGTCAGAGTATAATCTGAAATTAACAAATGATGTGTTAGAAACTGTTAACCTGTATATCACACTCAGACAACTGATGAACAATGAACTGGATCATTAACTTTCCTAGGGCAGTGTCACAATTTATATTTCAGAAATGTGTATTTGTTTCCTGTTTCATTCCAGGACAAATTGAAATATATATACTGATTGCAATTGTCAGAATTATAATATACTTTAACCTGTGATGAATGAAAATATAATTGTAGCTGTTTGAGAAACGTCAAATATGTACCAAATATTCTCAGTACATATATTTGTATTTACACACAAACAAAGTCATGTGTTGCCCTTAGATTGACTATGTGTAAAAACAGGATACAAATGCAAAATACACACATGTATTAATCAAATTATTTATTCAATTATTTAAACAGATGGCATACAAAATTGCTGTTTTCATTTTGACTGGATATAATTGTTTCCAAGCAGCTCTTTGATGGCTGAGTCACTGAGCATGTCCTGTATCATATCACGATAAGAAGAACATCAGTTTAAAGGCAGCAGCTGTTTCCCTTTCATCCTCTCTCCTTCTGCATCCCTCCATCCTCCCACTGCTTTCACAATGGTGTGCTAAGCCAGGGAAGAGCAGGCAGCAGAGAGAGTGAGACAGAGCGAGTGACTTCCTCAAACACTCCTCTCTCCTTTCTCCCCCTCCATTTATCTGAATCCAACCAATCAGCTGGCAGACTTCAATAAACCTCTGAAACCAAAATTGCTCTTTTCATTTTGACTGCATTTCAATCTAACTTGCTACAGCATCAGCACCCTTTAATCGTAATCCATCGGTACGTTTAAATGCCAAACTGTCTTTTGGGAAATAACAAGAACAGCACCTGAATAGAATAGTGTTTAACAAGGGAATATATACATTGTTGTCTGAAATAACTGATTTAGACTCAGGTTATTAGTGAAGTCTAGCAATATAAACCATCAATCTTAAACTACTTCCTTAACTGAGGTATTCACAGAAAGTTATCTGCATTGAAACGTAAACATGTTCTTAAACTGAAAACAATGTTCAACAAAAGTGGCTAAAAGCAGTAAAGAAATATTGACAAGATGTTGATGCGGTGGCACTCAGTAAGGTTAAACAAGCTGTATTACTTCCTTCACAATAATCTGGAAAACCTACAAATCTTAAACGTGAACCTCTGATTGCAGTCTAGTTGCTGGAAGCTGAAATCTTTGTATCTTAGACAATATCCATTACCCACACGTTGTTATCTAAGACTTTGTTCATTTCATGTCGAAAATCTGGGTAGTGGTCGTAACTGACTGGCAACTCCAAGTAACAGCCACATGTATGAGCAACAGGTCTTCTTTGAAATCCCTGAAGTTGTGTGAAGCTGACAGTGATGCTCTTTCCTGTGAACAAATCTGATCCTGTGCAAAATCTGAGGAAAAGGGAGAGGTGCTGGGTGTCTGACTCTCTAAGATATGCACTAACATACTATACCATATACATACCATTTGTTTCTCCTGGGCATTCTGTGTACTGGGGTAAGTCATTGATCTCATGATCTTTCTTGATGTTGGTTGTAGCTCTTCATAGACTGCTGCAATCCCTTTCAGCTCTGATCTAAGAGGTCCAAGTGTGTTGTTCCACTGTTCAATCACAAAAGCAGGCTCTTGAATCAGTTTTTGGTGAGCAATCTCCTTCAAGATTTGCTCAAAGTTATCTGCTGTTGGAAGCCGCCGGCAGTTGTGGATATCCATGATTTCCAACAATTCTTCTTGGTCCACACCTTCAAAATCTGAACGACAAGATTCAAAGATCACCCGCTCAGACTCTGACACATACTTGAGAAAGCTGTCCACAAGATCACTCTCAACAAAGCCCAAAACAGCTTGCTCCAGAAGTACAGGTGAAAGTTTAACAGGAAGGTACTTCTCTTTTTGCCAGCCAAATGTGATTATTCGGCCTACACTTTCCCATTCTTGTTTACCAAAATCATGACGCAGGTATGGCACTTTGAAGCCATTTCCCATAGTGCACTGATCATAAAAGTCATTCCAAAATTCGGACAGTATATCCCTCATAACACCTCCATCATCCACAGCTTTTTCAAGCTTTCCATCAGGAAGAATAACTTGGAAGTGAAAGTCATTCTCCATGATATTTTCCTCAGAAAACACTAGAATAAGTTCTCTGAGAATCTGTCCACGATGAAGAACAATCATTTTCTTCACTCTTTCTCTCTGATTGGCTTGTTCCTGAAACATATCCATTGAAGGAGGCATGGATGATTCAATAGACAGTTCCGTAGAGAGAGACAATGTATCATCAAGACTGGAGTACTCCATCAGAGAGATGCTGTCTGTGCGGAAAGTTACAATGCCACTATCATCTAAAGCACCGTTTGTTTGCTAACTGGATGCATCAGTTGGGTTGACTGTGGTGTAAAGAAGGGAAACACTATCACTGTTTTCATTTGCAAAAACGGTGCTGCTTCCAACAAAAATGACATCTGAAGTACTTATCTCCACCGGATCTGTTACAGATGTGTCTGTAGAGAGGTGATAGGCATCAGGTCTGGCATGTGTGTTTTCACCTTCTTGAGCAGTTGCATCACTATTGTTTTCCACCAGATGTATGTCACTGGCAATGTCTCTCTTCTTGGTTGTTAAATAGAAACGTAAGAGAGGTAATTTTGTCTTTTCATACAGTTCCTTGACTGTGATACTACCCTCTAATGAATGCCGCTGAAAGTCCGTTAAATCAATGTCAAAATCAGTAAGGCTCCCCTCTGCATTTTTTCCATCTGGAAAAAACAACTGCACAGCCTTTTCAATTAGGTCCTGTTTTGTACTGTCCTTCATGACACTCTCTTTTCTGGTCCCCCCACCCTTTTTGGTGCGTACCTGCACAAATTCCCCTTCTCTGAAATGCACCCATCCAATTTCAATCTTTCTTTGATTCTTCTGAGCATTCTTTGGAGAGGTTTGATGGTCTGTCTCAGACACATGATCACCTTTATTTCTTGAGAGCTTTCCTCTAAGTCGCTCAAAGAGCTTTGACTTGCGACTCGTGGGTTCTTTTTCCTTCCGTCTACAGTGTCCAAAAACAGCCAGTCGATCACCATAGGATGGCAGATACTCTCTCAGCTGGTCATCTGACATGAGAGTTATGACACTGGAATCCATCTAAAATGAAGAAATATATCAAGAATTCTTAGGTCAAGTGAATTAAATTACAACAATGAAAAATCTGCATACAGAGCACCAGGGTATTATTTTCAAAGCTCTTCCAAACTTTGGGTTTTTTAATGTTTATTTGTGAATTGTCCAAATTAAGCATTTCCTATATCAAATCAAATCAAGTGTCATTTATAGAGCAAATTTAAAAACGATTTTTGGTCGAGCCAAAGTGCTGTACATGTAATAAAGACACTTTACTACAATAACAAGAAATGTTCAGAAATATAAAAACAAAATATATATAAACTACCTTTTCCTGTTCCATTCGCTGTATGTCTTCCTCAGGCACATGTCGTGACCTTAAATAGTCAGATAGCTCGTCCATCTTGTGACAGTTGAAAAAACCTCTCCACCTCTGTTGAATGAAATGAAAGCTTAAATGTAACCTTAAATACATTTGATTTTTAAAGTTGATTTTTACAAAATCGTTTTTGTTTGTCGTTTTGGTATTCAATCATCTTCACATTAAAGGTAGGTTGTGTAAGTTTGAGAAACCTCCTCGAGATCGCTAGAATTTGAAAATACACAACTGGAGAAAATCTGCCACTTCCTCACAGAGCCCCTCCTCCAACACACACGAATGCGCACATGACCAATGAGGGCACGAGATCAGTTTGTGCACAGATGGAAGGCTGACAGGCAGGTAGGCCATCCAGTCACTTTAGCCGGGCCGGCTCAGATGATTGGTCGTGCTTTCTACAGCGACACGATGATATTTTTTTATGGATTTATTGTCAAAGCACTTCAGATATTCATTGCTATCGGGATGTTAAGAGCATTCCATGGAATATAACAACAAGCGTATCTCGAGCCGGTTTCTCAAACTTACCTTTAAATGTCATGTTTAAATAAGACTATAAACTATACTCCAAATGCTCCAACTAAGGAGGAAGGGGAGCATTATTTCATTTTATTAGATTTTATTGATCTTGTAATACTTAAAATAGGACTCTTGGTTATCAGATTTTCGTAAGTTGCCCTCTGATATGACAAATCCAATCTTTAAAGTGGGGAAATATTCACTCCTTTTGATTTTATTGTGAGGCATTTGGCTGGATGTTCAACAAAATAAAGAAGCCAATGGAACTTCAATTCATGTTTTTAAAATGCAATTTTTATTAAGAAGGGAAAGTTGTTATATATATGCCATGAGCGTGTTTATTTAATTAATGCTCTGCTTTTTTTCAGAACTGTGTAGCAAAAACTGATTTGTAAAAAGGGGTTGACCCGGCTTGTATTAATATTTTATGAAACAATTAGCTATCATACTGACTTGCATGGCAACAACTTTCATTGTACGTTGATACATCTCAACAGCAAACGTTGCGTTGCATGTAAACTAACAGTTGACTATTTTCAGACTTGTTATAACATTCCCATTAGGCTTTTCCCTCTTTCATGAACATTAAGTTATAAGCTATACTTTAGTTGTGATTAAGACTATATTTAATATAAGGAAAAATGCAAAATGTGTTCTAATCGGTCCCTACTCCTCTCCTCCTCTGCCTCCTTCTCCTCTCTTCCTATTCCTCATCTCCTCTATTGCTTACTCCCTCTTCCACACTTCCTCACTCTCTCCTCTTACTCTATCTCGTATATTGCTAACACACTCCTGCCCGCATTATCAAGAGCCTGACTAAGTTCTAGATTTGCCAAGTAGCCGAGATATCCATGTGTGTTATGATATTAGGGTCATGCAGAGTGAGATCGCTATATGAGAGAGAGAGAGAGAGAACTCTGTAATCCCAGGTTTCAAGGAGGTTGATGACCTCTCAAGACTGAGAGTACTCCTAGGAGAAGGAGACAAGGCACACCTTGCTGCCCAATATCATCATCATCATCATCATCATCATCATCATCATCATCATCATCATCATCATCATCATCTTTATTTAAAGAGACTCTTGGTCCATTATTACAAAACATACAACACTCAAATACAAACTAAAAAAAGGCAGCCATACCAATGTGTTGAAATGTAATTATATCACTGTATATATATCATCAATAATATGTAAACATTTGAAATGTATGTTAATGTTGTTAATTATTTTGTATTGTGATGCTTTGGCAACATTGTTTAATTTAACTTTCATGCCAATAAAGCCCCTTTGAATTGAATTGAATTGAGAGAGAGAGAGAGAGAGAGAGAGAGAGAGAGAGAGAGAGAGAGAGAGAGAGAGAGAGAGAGAGAGATAGAGAGAGAGAGAGAGAGAGAGAGAGAGAGAGAGAGAGAGAGGGGTGTGGCGCGTGCATGTGCGTGTGTGTGTGTGCATGGTGCGAGAGTGAGCGAGCGTTTTTATGTTTCTGGAAGTAAAACGAAGCAGTAGAAAATATAGGTCTGTGAAGTATTTTGTGTAACAAGAAGAACTAAACAAATGCAACGGCCTCCAAAAGAAGATCTCGCATCTCTCCAGTCATTTCGATATGATTGAACCTGAAGCTTGTTGCTTCGGCCCTGGGAGACCACAGAGTAATCCCCTGTTTCCTCGACTACGGTCTGGGAGCCGACAGGAAAGTTCAACACATGCATAATGAATGCTACCCATGCTATCTGACTGTACCACTTCGGGTTGGTGATGTTACCGAATAATCGCTATGGTATTATCATTTCCCCCAGAATAGCAAACTGAAAAGCGATAAAGAACGACCGTGCAATGTACAATTAACGCATGACTTTTTAACCACTGCGTTACATGTACTGTAGGCTACTATAATTAGTGTATGTACCGTAGCTGAAATAACATTTACGGGCTAGCAGCAGCAGTATGCCTACACTATTGTCATTAGTGGCGTGAACGTTACCACAAAACTATAGGCATATATATTATAGTTCATAACAGGTAATGTCAAAACTATGAACTGCATTGTTGTAGTTTAGCTGCAATATAGGCTATATGTAACATCTAACATTTACAAAAGTCACCTGTAATAGTTACCTTATTTAGGACTAGATAGACGCTGTTTGCATGAAGAGACCTTTGAAGACAGCGCCACTGCAGCGCATGCGCACTTCTTATCTCATAATTATGACTTTTTATCTCATTATTATGACTTTTTATCTCATAATTATGACTTTTTATCTCATTATTTCGACTTTATTATCTCATAATTATGACTTTTTATCTCATTATTTCGACTTTCTTATCTCATTATTATGACTTTTTATCTCATAATTATGACTTTTTATGGGGATTTTATTTTTTTCAAGTGGCGGAAATGGGCTTCCATAATTTCACTTGTTTGTTTGCATTCTTTTTTTTATTTAAATCTGTTTTGTTTGATTCTGAAAAGAGAACAAAGATGTAAGCAAATTGTGTTTTATACAATTGTATGTTATTATGACATCATAACTGTAATTACAGTTATGTATGTTTTAAAATTATGCCTATTGTAAATGAAGACTATTGTTATAGATACATAGATAGATAAATAGATGGGCTTATTAAGCCTACATTATTTTGTGTGACTCCAGTTCCTCCCTGACTTCCATCACTTTCTCTCTCTCTCTTTCTCTCTGCCTGTCCTGTCTCTTCCTTACCAAAGCTGAGCATCGACTGACGTAGTCTTTTCATTATATCTGAGTCAGTGTAAAAAGAAAACAATACAATGTTATATCTTCAATTTTGTGCTCAAATTGAAATGAAAGAAAAGCATTACAACGTTTGTTAAAAGGTAATCCTTCTGACATTGGATGAACGTAATTAACTTTAGCTCTCTAGCTAGTTTATTCACGCAATTTAAACCAAGGTATAGCCTATAGCTGCAATATAAGTTAGTGTGCATGTTGTAGGACGTCCACTGACTAACATAGAGCGTTCACACAGGATCTGCTGGTCATATGATGTCCTGATGAACAGAAACACAAGCAGCCCGCTGGACTCAGATCTCTAGATACTTCATCACTCCTTCGCTGCTCCGATACAAGTCCGGACTGCGGTGGTTTGTTGATACCATGGGCGTCGCAGCCATTATATCAGGGTGGGACAAGTCCCCCCCACTTTTTCAAATGATTAGTTTAGACCCCCCACTTTTACCATGTGGAAAGTCTGTGAATCGGTCTATCCACTCGCCGCACTTTGTAGAGCGCTGTGTCAGTGCTTCACTATCAAATCCATTCCACTTGCTTATTGAGAGAATGCCCAAATCAATGAAACTCCGTACCATGTTTTAACTGCTACTTTGTACCAAGGCAGATTCTCACATAGCGCGCGCATGTTCAAGGAGTGTTGCCATAGTTGGACAGCTCAGATATGTTGTATGAAGCGATGCCGGTAGCGGAGGTAAGGCACACACACCAAGTGTTAAGGACATTGTTAATACAGCGAAAATCAAAACTGACGATCTCTTGGTTTGATATGTTTTCTCCCCCAGACAACATGGACATAAGAAAAAAATGTTCAAAGAAGAGGAAAGTAAGTCTTCAGCTGGTAGCAGTTAATCAGTTAACATGGCGGCGGCGGCGGCTCACTTCTGGAGAGGAGTTTCGTCTTTATGTCATGATAGAGAGATACAAATACTGAATAGTTTAGATGAGAAAAGGCATCGAAATGCCAGGTTACTAGTATTTATCATGTAAACAGGGAACATGAATAACCCGATCTCTCTGTGCTCATGTAAACACCATGATGTCCATGTAGAGACGCAGTCAGTGTGTTTTACTGGTTGTTCTTTAACTTTGGTACTCTCTCTCAAAATGGTAATGTGCATTATGTTTTAATTATACTTCTTATCATTCAGAAGCTTTTTGTGTGTGTTTATGTTTTACTGAGTGCTTATTGGCAATTTCCATCCCAGTATTCAGTTAACTATTTATTTTCTGTGCACATTACATAGACTAGCTAATATTCTACCTACTGCTTGGGACTTTGAGTCTTCAAAATGTCCAATGTCACAGACTGGGACTTACTTTAAAGTAGGGTTGCCAGAAACTGACCATGATCAAAATCGATTATTCGGCAGCCCTGGCGAATAATAATCGATTATTCGCCTGTTGAAATGCACCAGAATACAGGAAATCTATTTTTTTTTTTCGTGGGGGCGAGACCCCGCAACCCAGTCTCACAAAAAAACGTGTAATAACTACGTTGGTCCACAACGTAGGACGTAGTATTTCTACGAAAACGCCTCTGAAATTGTAAGATCCCTACGTTTTTTTTCACCATTCATTCCAATGGCTGGCGTCTATGTCACGTGATCTTCACATTCCTCCCTGCAGAAAAAAAAAAACATGGCCGAACTTCGTTTTATTCTCGGTGTAAAATGCCTATTTAAAGTTACTTTGGCCATTAAAATGCGTTTTGATGTCATTTGATGCGAGAAATATGAGTTGTTATTTCAGATTATGTGTGCAGTGGATGTACATGATCTTTAGTTTGCTAGTTATTATGAAGATTACTTCAGGAAATAGTGTCTATACAACGTTTTCATTGTTACCAAGGTGGTTGCTAGGGACGCTGCTATCGATATTATTTC
This sequence comes from Pseudochaenichthys georgianus, assembly GCF_902827115.2. Taxonomy (NCBI): domain Eukaryota; kingdom Metazoa; phylum Chordata; class Actinopteri; order Perciformes; family Channichthyidae; genus Pseudochaenichthys; species Pseudochaenichthys georgianus. The sequence goes on from NW_027263164.1 coordinate 13,948, forward strand.
TGTTATGTTGTGTAACTGTTTAATGGTGTTATCTTTATTGCTACCCCCTTCCCCGTCTAAGTATAGTGTTGGTCCACAGCGCAAACGTATTAGTTTAACAAAATCCGCATCTAAAATGGTGCGGAAACGTTATTTTACCCTGTACAATTCCAGTCTCACATCTCACAGCACATCGTCATTAACAAATACCGGAAACAGACCGAAAACACTTTATTCCGAGTGTACTTGCTTTTCTCTTTGAAAGTCATCACATAACGGCATTGTAATACACGGTTCGGCTGCATTAAATATTACATATCTGCCGTAGTTCGGTATTTATAGAGCCCTGATGAGAAGACTTCTCGACAAACATGAGGAACTGCCGCCACCACTGGAAAGGTGACGTGGATCATAAATATATCAACAATTAAACAACATCTTACATTTCTTTTCACACAATACGTCTCCTTGCAGTATCAACACTAATTCGGCGGACTTTTATATTTGATCCAATTGGTAGATAGGCTGTATTTACACCATAAAAGTGCACAGCTGATATAAAGGGACACCTAGTGGTTAAAGCATGTTATTGAATTTCATTATTTTTATTATTAGATATTAATAGAATCCCTATAAAGTATGTTCATTACTCGTTATTCTCTACTAATAGTTAAGTAAAGACTGTATATAATGACTATTTTGCACATCCCTTTCAAGATTTCAAGATTTTCTAAGGTTTATTGACATATCATATAGGCCTACACAACTATGGTGTAGTTCTGCACTGAATGAAAAACTTGGGTTGCAGGTTCCTCAATAGTGCATTACAAGACATCTATCAATATTTGTGCATACCTCCAGCAATGTTAACTATGTTGAAGCACTTATTTTAACTGATATTATACATATGTATTATACTCGTATAAGATGTATGTAGATAGTATAAGAAATGTGCAGAATATGACAATTTAATGGTGGAGGTACACATATTGAAAGATGTCTTGTGATGCACTGTTGAGGAACCTGTGACCAAAGTTTTTCATCTCCGACCTTGTCAGGTATTGAACAATCAATAAATAAAGAACACAGAATTATTAAATATAAAACACAGAATTTGTGTGATTATACTAAATGATTTACAAATAAACACCACTGCATATTTACAACTATACACATGCTGATGTAACACAAATGTTTCCAACTTGGGATCAATAAAGTATATCTTATCTTAAGATGATCGATGGCTACTGCCATATTTGCACAATGTGCCTCTGAACCTTGACAAGTGCATGTTTCAGGCTCATCAATGAACAACAGGAGGGGTCACAGACATAAGACCAGCTATTAAATAAAGCTCTTCTGACCTTAGCTGTCGTGTGGGTATATATTAATGCTGCCCATTATGGGCACAAGCAATTTTCACCCATGTATTAATTATATGTTTTAAATCCCATCCCATTTCAAGTGCTGTTCGACGCTCTGCACACTCTCCAATCACAGAGCTTGAGGACTATCACGGGGTTTGTCAAGCGAAGCGGAGAGAATACTTACTTCCGGGTGTAATATTCTGTAAAGCAAATGAGCTGCTCCGACCCTCGGTCCTGACGGACTCCAACTTGTGTTTATTAATCAAACAAATAAATAAACACAAGGATAATTATGTGTTATTGTTGAGTAAATGGAGAATTGCACAGGGGAAAATAACGTATCTATTGTGGTGATTGGCATTATTCACCCACGGATCTATGGGTTAGGGCAGGGGTGGCCAACCAGTCAGAGGTTAAGAGCCAACATTTGTACTATGTTACTGCAAAGAGCCACATCAAACACACAGTCACAGATGCGTATGCGTGTGCACACCCCCCCCCCCTCCTTCCCTCTTTTGTTCTCATCCTTTCTCTGTGCTCCTTTGCTGTCTTCCTCCCCTCTCTCGCTCACACAGACAAAATTAAAATCTAAAACTTTACACACACACACACACACACACACACACACACACACACACACACACACACACACACACACACACACTCAAAGACACTCAAATACACTCCCCACACAGATAGACACGTATAGCTTTGCTCAGACAGATTTGTTGTAAATGGCACACACCATAATATTGACAGAAATTGAATTAAAGCTCTCCTACCAGTATTCAGAAGCCAGTTAACATAACAACATAACAATGAACATTGTGTGCAGTCACACACAAACTCTCAGTAAACAAAATTGAAAGGTTTTTTATCTCACTTTAAATTAGTGGGACTTCTGACATTCCTTGCTTTGAACAATCCTCCTCAAATCTGGCTTGTATTCCGTTGTGGCCACTCGAAGCAATTCTTTCACATGTGTGTCAGTCAGAACAGATCGATGCTTAGATTTCACTGTTTCAGGGTAGAAAACAGACTCACAGACGTATGTTGACCCAAACATTGAAAGTTGCTTGAGCGCAGCCCGTTTGACATTGGGGTATTTTGTGATTAGCACAGTTTTCCAGAACTCAAGGGCCCCTTCCCTCAGAACAGGTTTCAGTCGGTCATCCTCTGAAAGTTCGATCATCTCCAACTCGGCCACCGCCTCGTCCTTGACCAGCGGGGCTTTCAAACAGTCCGTCTCAGCATTAAAAGGATCGACGAGGAACGTAATCTGTGGCCTTTTCACATGTAGATCATGGAACCGTGTCGCAAAGTTTTCCTGCAGGGTTTCAACCAATGTTGCATAACGGGCTGTTTGCTTTTTCCGGGTGGCACAGGTGGCTTGTGCGCTTGCTTTTAGCAGAGAGGGAAAATGCGCTAATTCTCCCTTTTTGAAAATTTGTCTTAAACAGTTTTAGTTTGTTAACAAACGCTAATACACTTTGCACTAGGTCAGGCAGCATTTTTAACTTTCGCCCTCTCTTAACTCTCTCTTATGTTCGTCTTCATATTTTCGCTTAGCTGTGCATTTCTTCCCTGTCATTTTAGGATCAAACTCAGTTCATGGTCAGATAGTGTTTAATCAACGATAGGTTTCCCCCACCCCTCAAAGGTGATTGGTTCACTGCATCGCAGGTATTATTGTGATTGGCTCTTGGGCCACATCAAAATTAGACACGCTGTCATCCTCTCATACTGACACCTGACACCACACATACACACGTAGGGAGAGCCGGGACGAAAGTAACACGGGACGAAAGTAACACGAGACGAAAGTAACACGGGACGAAAGTAACACGGGACGAAAGTAACACGGGACGAAAGTAACACGGGACGAAAGTAACACGGGACGAAAGTAACGGAGTGATTTTATCCGAGCCCAAACAACTTTGACCGGCCAAATTACGTCAGAATGATCAGCATGCAATACTTAACAGACCTACTAAATATCAAGTTTAACTGCCAGGAGTCCGTGTCTCTCCCCCACACTCACACATATAAAATTCGATATGAACTGAAGAGCCGCATGAAACTGGGCAAAGAGCCGCATGCGGCTCGAGAGCCGCGGGTTGGCCACCCCTGGGTTAGGGTATTGTTCTGCACGGACATTTTAGTGAGCCGGACTTCCTGTCTCCGCCGGTCTTCGCTTCCCGGGCATGAAGCTGTTTACATGTGTTTTGAGATGCTAAATAAAAGTCTAGCTTGTACCTTTGATACCCCGCCTCCGACTCCCATCTCTCGGCACCACACTATGCCACAATTTTAGATGCGGATTTTGTTAAACTAATAAGTTTGCACTGTGGACCAACACTATACATTGACGGGGAAGGGGGTAGCAATAAAGATAACACCATTTTACCCAACATAACAGAAATAATATCGATAGCAGCGTCCCTAGCAACCACCTTGGTAACAATGAAAACGTTGTATAGACACAATTTCTTGAAGTAATCTTCGTAATAACTAGCAAACTAAAGATCATGTACATCCACTGCACACATAATCTGAAATAACAACTCATATTTCTCGCATCAAATGACATCAAAGGGCATTTGAATCGCCAAACTAACCTTAAAATAGGCATTTTCCACCGAGAATAAAACGAATGTCGACCATGTTTTTTTTTTCTGCAGGGAGAAATGTGAAGATCACGTGACATAGACGCCAGCCATTGGAATGAATGGTGAAAAAAAACGTAGGCATTTTACAATTTCAGAGGCGTTTTCGTAGAAATACTACGTCCTACGTTGTGGACCAACGTAGTTATTACACGTTTTTTTATGAGACTGGGTTGGACCCCCACACCCCCCGTTAAAAATCTCCCCCCCACATTCAGGATGCTTCCAACGCCCACGGTTGATACGGTTGATACATGTCGTCTTCTTCTGTTTGCTTTAACAGAGGCTACGTAGTTATGCAGCGCCCCCATGGTCAGTAAATGGAAGTACTACAAAGAACCCCGTTTAGTGCAATTATTTCACAAGTTTTGTTATACACAGCTCGGGAAAATATTACCGAGGTCCGGACCTCGGTGACCTCAATGGTAGATACGGCCATGGCAGCAACGCTGTAAATATTGACAAATAAATCCAGCAAAATGGCACAAAAAACTGGTGGTGGCCTGGCTGGGTGTATAATTCCCGGCCTGACTTATTGTCCCAGTCCGGCCCTGATTGACGCATGACAACAAATATGCCCAGCGTACCTATGACGCGCCGCAGCGATAGACTAGAGCAGAAAAGACATCACATAACGTTAGCATTTCAAAAATGTTAGCGTGGCTTAACCTCTTAAGCCCGAAGGTCCCCCCAGTGGACCCCTCCCACCGTTTTTTTACGAGACTATGTCTCAGGGCTTCTTAACATTTATGAAACTATTAATGTTTCATACCCTTTTAAAGGTAATAAACTCCGCTAACTGACAATAAGAACAATTGTTAGCTAAAAAAAACACAAGAGTAATACCAAGCCTTTGAATTAGCATTGAGCGAAAAAATGCTAACTAATGCTAATGCTTTTTTACACAGAACTCACGGTAGAAATGCCCTTATTACTATCTTAACTGCACAAACAAGATATACGATTTAAAGCTGAGACTCCACAGATTCCACACATGTAATGTCATCACTGTACGACCTCAAATTCATGGAGCTATCAGCCAGAAAAGAGAAAGTAAACAACATCCGGTTTAAAAAATATTACAATAATTACGTCTTGCCTTTTTTGATTTGTGATCAAAAGTTGTGTTCAACGGAATAAAAATGCCGCTCAAGGTTAATCCAATGTCTTTGTGTCACGTAGAAATGTGTACTGATAATCCATCATCATATTTATGGCAATATACTGGGTATAAAGTTTTGCCGTCCAGGCTTGTACTTTCAGATATGCTTCGTTTGCTTCTCTATTACGTCCGCAATGGTAATGTTTACGTGGATTTGGGAACTGCCCATCGATTCTATTAGATGTAATGGTTAAGAAAAAGGTGTAAATCACCCAAATCGACCAATGGGTTCCAGAGATATGGTCCTGCGTAAAGTATAAAGAATGCCAGCCAGTTTAAGTACATTACGCAGCAGACTTTACTTATTGTTTACTACGTAAGGAAGCAGGAATTGCAGTACCCAGAGTGCATGGAGCACAGAGCGGACAGCAGATAACGGAATTGCAGTTTTATTGCTTATAGATTATCAGAACATTTCAAAGGGGACACAGCCACATTGGATATTAACCTATGGATTAACTACATCATCGTTTTTATCGTTTTAATGCCATTGAAGACCAGTTTAGACCAGACAAAGAGGAAGGTGAGCCATGTTAGCCTAGCGCATTAGCGCTAGCGCCACTTGTTTTGATGTACGTTTTTGTTGATAACGTCGCGAGTTTGTATCTTTCAGTGTTGAGGTGGGCACCGTTAGATTCTGTGTCTTTACGATCATAAACAATGTGTTGGATGTGCAGCTAGGATAAGTAATAAGGGAGCTAGGAGTGATTTTCGGTGCAGTAATAGGTTAGCATTTTTCGCTCGGGGCTAATTCAGAGGCTCACTGTAAGAGGATAACAGTTGTATTTTGATGGAATGAATACCTATAGTGATAATTCAAAGTAATAAAATGATTTTTACAGTGAAAAAGTTCAAATGGAACTGATGGTTCCCAAATTACCCAGAGGTGAGTCCGCTTGGACTTTATTTTTCTAAACCTCTCTAAAAAGGTCAAATTTCATTTGTTTTGCATCAATCTTGATACAGGGTACTTATTATATGTTATAGTTTGGATTCCTAAAGCTTTTAGTCTACTATCCCATCATTCAAGGGTGGTTTTCACTATAAGTAATGGGTTTTTTTTAGGCGGACATTAGAATTTACATGTTTTTACTGTGTTCCATCTGAATTTACTTTAAAATAAATCTATATTGATTCTGACACTTCTACATCCAACTCACAGATGTAACCTTGCTTTGAGAGAAAAGATTATTAATTTACCCCTTTTAGAAGTGAATATATTGTCTTTGTTGTGTTAGTGGCATTTTCGAGCTTGAAACCTGAAAAACAGGCTCAGGGCTTAAGAGGTTAATAATATGGAGGACGGAACATGACATAAGTATAAATAAATAAATAAATGTGTAATTATTGACACATAATAGTGCGAAAAGACAGCGGTTGTTGCCGGACAAGGATTCCCTCTCTCCTTTCCTGCTGAAAGGTGGTGAGTGTACTCAGGGACAAGGAGTCATTTAACCAGCCGCCAGTAGAAGTCAGGCTTTACTTTCTTTTATATCCATAAAGAAAAAGTAAATCTGTTTACAGTCATTTCATTATGGATGTTGAGAGGTATCCATATATCTCTTCATTTTGCTCTCAAAGTGCACCAGATTGATGCATCTAACTTCAATATTTAAAAAAAAATCTTCCCGGGGGAGCATGTCCCCGGACCCCTCTAAGGTGTCAGGTCCACTCCCCACTTATAAAAATAGCACTTTACCACTGCACCCCCTCTAATCTCAAATGCACCCTGAGTCATTTTGTTTAACAGTGAGCCTTTCTAAAATATACAGTAAAGAGACAAACCCACCAGCATTATAGGATATACTATGACTTTGAGCCAAATACTTGTTTTTGGGCTGTATAAATAAATTGACTTGAAACAGCTGATTTAGAGTACTGGCACCTTTTTTATTCCAATTCAAGCACTGGATGTGTGAGTGAACATGACCTACAGAGTACGCAGATCTTTTCGGCTGATGAACCACTGACGGACAGGCAAAGTGAGGTGAGTGGTTGCATATTTAATGGTTTCAGGCAAAACGAAAAGTAGCTAAATGGAGTTAAATCAACACCTAACTGGTGTTTGAATGTTTATAAAGAGATTTTATTTCAGGGCAGAGTGTTATGAAAATGTCGGTTAACCAAGCTAACATTGCAGGATTATGATTATTTTTTAACTTTTATTAAATACGTAAGTTTCAAGCATTCTTACTCTTATTTATGATGCTTGTGATTTTTTAAAAGGTTTGAATGGTAACTGCCTATGCTTGTAGCTTAATTTAGAGAGGTTTTGTTCGTTCGTTGCAGTAAATAGCCATGCCCCGGCTCTGTTCGGCTAAATATTTAAGCTAAATTAACGTTTTTCGGTGAGGTGGTGTGTGTTAGTCGTGTCTTGGCTCTCTGTTCGGTCAAATATTAAAGCTACATTTGCACGTTTCGGAGACTTTGTGTGTGTGTTCTTGCCAGTAATTAGCCGTGTCCCGGCTCTCTGTTCGGCTAAGAATTGTAGCTTGTTAGCCCCCGCTATGTTCTAGTAGCTGGGCCATGGCTTTGAAATGGAATTCATTTGTGGATAAGTATTGGGGACTTGAAGATTGTTTTTTGTTACGGCCAAGCAAGTGTTAAAGTGATTCTATCCTTGCAACGTTTTTCTGGTTCAGCTCACGCTAAACCTGACCAGATACAGAGGGGGTGCCTCGCGCCATAGATGAGAGTAACACCTACGTCACTTCCGGGCAAAAATTACGGCCCGTCCACTTTTGGGGGGACAACAATGCTGTCATTTGAATGGCGGTCAATACAAATTCTGAAGTTTTTGCCAATCCGATCGAATTTTTTTGAAAACCGTGGATTTTTGGATCTTCAAAGAGCTCGATTACGATGGCCAGTCAGGCAAACAATTACATTCGATCATTGGACATCGACAATCGGTCTTGATATATGGTTAAATTAAAATCAGTAGGCGAGGCTGTAATTTCTCCAGCTGTTACTCTCATGAGCGAGGCAGAACATAATAGTTTTATCATGCCAAAAAGCTGCTGTGTCATTTATTGCACCTCAAACATTAAAAATAATCAAGAGTTCATTGTTTCTGTACTTCCTCTAAGAAGAAAGGACAGTAAAAGAAGAGCTCTGTGGCTTCAGGCTCGATCGCCATTCAAATGACCGCGTTGTTTCCCCCAAAAGTGGGCGGGCCGTAAAGTCACGTAGATGTTACTCTCATCTATGAAAATCGATAGCCTACTGCTATATTTAACCATATATCGAACCCGATCGTCGATTTCTAATGGCTTAATGCATTTGTTTGCCTGTCTGGCCATTGAAATCTTTGAAGATCCAAAAATGTCCGGTTTTCTTACATTTCTGATCGGATTGGCAAAAACTTCAGAATTTGTATTGACCGCCGTTCAACTGACAGCGTTGTTTTCCCCCAAAAGTGGGCGGAGCTGTTATTTTTGCCCGGAAGTGACGCATTTGTTACCCTCATGTATTGAACGAGTACAATGCTAACTGTGTTCAGAAATAGCATTTATATTGTGTACGAATGCTATGTTCCACTCTTGAAGCTCTTCAAGCTATCAGCTATCAGATGAATCAGAACCGTTATCTGTCATGTGTTCCAACATTTTGTAACAAACACCATCTTTCCCAGGAGTGGTTTGACGAGCACTAACATGCTCTTCTCAACTCAAACATACTAAAATGCAGGTCCAACTGATCCCCTAACACTTCTACTCTATCCAATATTCTCGGGTTTTCCATGAGTGTCAACCTGAGTCAGAGCGAAAGTTTAATAAAAAAAAGTCAGAGCGAGAGTTAACAGCTCATCTAGTTGCATCTGTACTGTAGCTAGTAGCCTAGTTTCACCTACCGGGGTGGCATGGGGTGGCATCTGCCACCCTAAAAATAGGCCTTGCCACCCCAGCTGCCACCCCAGTTGGCAGCTTTGTTTTGAAAGAAAAGTTGTTGCTCATCGGACATTTATGAGAGAAAGTCTCTAGTGTCCGAGTGCAAGTGAATGCAGCACAAGACGCACGTCTTGTAACCCCTCCCGACAACGGAAGTCCAAAATGCTTGGTCGTCACGTGGTTCAGGGAGACTCAATAGTTCCCCGGAAGTTCGTGGTGGGACATTTGAATGCATGATTACCGGAAATAGAACTACGATTTTTGGTAATAAGTAGTGAATAAAGGTTTTTATTTGCAATATTTACATAGTTACATCAATATTTGAAAAAAAAAAAATGTGCTAATATTTGAGGATTAAGATAAAATAAGAAGTACTTTATTGATACCAATTTGGGAAATGTTTGCTTTGCAGCAGCAAAAGACAAGGCGTTGTACATAAGACTAGAATTAAACAATCGAAAATGTAAACATCTCAAATAGAAATTAAAACTGCGGTCACAGACGTGCACGCAGTTGTGCGCGCGTGTCCTCCGAAATGAGCCGTTCCTCAATTCTCAAACGTTCGGGTCCCGGACTCCCAGGTCTTCCGGCAGCGACCGGGAAACGTATGTGGGCTCGCCGCCTGGAAGGAAAACACATTTCTGCAAAGGCTCGTCGACGATCGATTATCGCGGAGGCTGTCTGGAGGAGCCTTAACCGTGGCGTGCGGTGCAGTGGGTTGTGCAGACGTTCTGCCCTTGACCGTTTGTTTACTCGATAAACGCATCTCCTCTGGATATTAGGCCATGTATGTTCCATACCAGTGGAGTTTGCTTTTTGTTGTTGTGTTTATTGATCAAAAAGCAAACCTTCAATACAGCTGTTATGTGGTCAAGGTCAGTAAAGTAATGATTGAAGCTGTGTATTGGTTAATATTAGCGTATGACTTAAAATGAAAACACAACAGTATTTCACAAAATGCCACAGCATTTCACAAAACGCTACAGCATTTCAGAAAACACGACAGCATTTCAGAAAACGCCTCAGCATTTCAGAAAACACCACAGCATTTCACATTGGACGGAAAGGGTATTCCTTTAGGGAGAACACTTCTTGTTTATGATTGGACAGAGCCAGCCAGAGAAGCACTGCTGTGATTGGTTGTTTTTGCTGACAGTGAAGAAATGACGCTTCGTGATTGGTCAACGTCCGACAGCGCAATATGTCCCAACCGGTCCCTCCCAACACATCAGCCGTTAGCACACACTCAGAGCTCACAGCTCCTCATATCTGTTCAGAAACTGGACAAAAGTTAAACATGTACAAACCACAGACTGTCTATGTCATGGCGAATACAGTCGCTGCTTTATTTATGTCTGTATGACGTTGTTGTTAGTTTAGCCTGATGGATCCGATTCCATTCTGAAAACACGCATTTTAAAAGCTTTTCACCTGCCGTCTTGTCTGCAGACTTGTCAAAGCATTAATTCATGGTTTTTACTAACCGTTATCAGTATGTAGTTACTTCGGCATCACTTTGAAACGTGTATTACAATTAAATCACGGTCAAATATGTTCATTTTGTTGTAGTTGGTATCTCCCATAGGATTTACATGGAGATACTTCCCGCCCCCTCTCCAGCGCATCTTGTTTGAATGACAGGAGCAAACACAGCTGACAGCCGCGGTGAAACTCGAGCGATTAGAGCGATGCGAATATTGGGTAGTCTACCATAGTATTTACATGGAGATAAGCCCCTTAAAAACCATGAATTAATAAAGCATTAATTCTGTGTTTACTCCTGTCATTCAAAAAAGACGCTGGAGAGGGGGCGGGGCGTATCTCCATGTAAATCCTATCGGAATCGGATCGATCAGGCTAAACTAACCTGTAGCTGCTCCGTCCACACTCACAACAACATCATACAGACATAAATAAAGCAGCGACTGTATTCCCCATGACATAGACAGTCTGTGTTTTGCATATCTTTAACTTTTGTCCAGTTTCTGAACAGATATGAGGAGCTGTGAGCTCTGAGTGTGTGCTAACAGCTAACGGCTGATGTGTTGGGCCAATCACGAAGTCATTTCTTGATTGGCAGCAAAAACAACCAATCGCAGCAGTGCTTCTCTGGCTGGCTCTGTCCAATCACAAACAATAAGTGTGATTGGACACTTAAGGAATACCCTTTCCGTCCAATGTGAAATGCTGTGGTGTTTTCTGAAATGCTGTTGTGTTTTCTGAAATGCTGTTGTGTTTTCTGAAATGTTGTTGTGTTTTGTGAAATGCTGTGGTGTCTTGCACTTCAGGGCCACCGTACAATATAGATGTTTTTATTTTAAAGTAAATTCAGATGGAACATAGTAAAAACATGTAAATTCTAATGTCCGCCTAAAAAAAACCCATTACTTATAGTGAAAACCACCCTTGAATGATGGGTTAGTAGGCTAAAAGCTTTAGGAATCCAAACTATAAGATATAATAAGTACCCTGTATCAAGATTGATGCAAAACAAGTGAAATTTGATCTTTTTAGAGAGGTTTAGAAAAATAAAGTCCAGGCGGACTCACCTCTGGGTAATTTGGGAACCATCAGTTCCATTTGAACGTTTTCACTGTAAAAATCATCAGGTATTCATTCCATCCAAATACCACTGTTGTGAAAAAAAATAAAATAAAAAAATAAAACATACTCTGTTATCCTCTTAGGCCCCACGGACCCGAAATCGCGTCATTTGCAGGAAACAACGTCTAAGGAACCTTAATATTTAATAAACTATGAATATTTTATATCCATAGAACGGGAAAAAACTAATTTAACTGATCTTTTTCATTTATTTTTTCAAAAAAAACACACAATGCTAACAGTGAGCCTCTGAATTAGCCCCGAGCGAAAAATGCTAACATATTACTGCACCGGAAATCACTCCTAACTCCCTTATTACTTATCCTAGCTCCACATCCAACACATTGTTTATGACCGTAAAGACACAGAATCTAACGGTGCCCACCTCAACACTGAAAGATACAAACTTGCGAGGTTATCAACAAAAACGTACATCAAAACAAGTGGCGCTAGGTACTATACGCTAGGCTAACATAGCTTACCTTCCTCTTTGTCTGGTCTAAACTGGTCTTCAATGGCATTGCTATCTGCGTGAGGTAGCATGGACATGCTTCATTAGCTTAACTAGCATTAGCAATGCACACACCCACCGCGTGTTCCAATGAAAAGCATACAACGTCAACACATTTCAGTATAACACACCAATTGCTATATTACTCACGTTTGACAAATTGGAGCATGGTTTCTATGTATCGAGAAGTGGGTAGTTTAATGAGTCTGTTGACGACAAAACCTCCGCGCACACACACAGCCAAGGCAAGCTACCTGAATTAAAGAGCCTGTGACACGGTTTTCCCCCATCATCCAAACCCATCAATTTGAGTGCATATTGTCCCCTTGAAAACCGTTACTGAACTGATTTTGGATATTTGTACTTTGATAACCATTAATCTGCCTTCAATGTTGACAATTTTCTGGATCTTCTCGCGGATTCTTCAAGTCCCGCCAAATGATGGGTGACGTCATTGCGGGCACAGCGCTCCAGCTGCACCGTCCAGGATCCCAGCATCTGCATGTAAACCTTTATATATATACAGTGAGATGTAAACACACGATGGTGCACACAGCAGCAAGCTCAGACAGCGATGACAGGTTAATGTTGAACGTGTCTGAGAGCTCATATGAGGCTGAAGGATCGGTTTATGTTGTATCTGTTAGAAGTTTAGGAATGAGGTGCGTCAATATGGGCGATCATATGGTCATGTAGCCAGTGGGACTGGGACTAAAAATCATCCCGGGACTCTCGACCGGCCCACTTCGGTACCGCTAGTAAATTGTCAACGGGGGGAGTGGGGGATGTCAGGGTGCTGTAGATAGTAAATGTAAATATGTAAATATTTGTGTCACTGCATCCTGGTAAAATACAAATATAATGTATAATGTCTGTGTCTTTGACATTAGCGCTGCTCGCCACCTGTGCCCTGTACTACGAAGCCAGTTCAACAGACCCTGGATATGTTTGAGTAACAAACAAACTAACAACAACAAACTAACAAACGAGATCTCGCTAAGCGGTCCTACGACGCTGGTTATCAACTCGGTAAATCAAGCCAGTGTTTCTCTCTCCAGCTGAGAGCGCGTTCACGTCTAAGACACGAGTGGATCTGACTTTAATTACATTTGTCTCGAGTGTTTCGTCAACATAATGTGTTAAATAATACTTCTGCATCCAGTCTGTGACACTGTGAGTGTTGCACGGCCAGATGAGGCTGGAGAAGCTGACTCAGATAAGGAAATATATGATATATTATGATATTATATGATCGATGATCTGATTGATGATGTAATATGAATGATAAGTGCGACACGTCGGCGTCTTCTCTGCATACGGCAGTTTAAACTGTATTTCCTTTATCCTGTAATATGACTTGAGAGATTTAAACTCCGCACACTGAGTTGATCTCTTTTCTATAGACGCCGGAGGCGGGCAGCGTCAGGTAAAAAAAGTTATTTAGCCTTCTCAAACCTGAGCCTCACGCGCCGCCTATGGGGGATGTGCTAGTTACTTATCCGACTGGCCCACTTCGGTACCGGCCCATCGGGATTCGTCCCGATGGCCAGTCCGCCACTGCACCCAGCCCACGTAAATTGTCAACGGGGGGAGCCTCGCTGCGGGGAAACGGTGGACCTAGTGTCCCGATCGGAGTGGGAATAATAATAATAATCCGTGCATTTTATCCATTAATTTCCCCAACATTGTGGTAAAAAAAACACGCGTTTAATCCATGTTGTTGGTGTACTACAACTACAAAAAGCATCGGTTTGTTTTCTCATCAGGAAATCCTCACTCATCATTTAATGTATCATATGTTCGCCGAATTGACATGAAAGCACTAATAAATGTAGTTTCATCCACTTGAGTTTACAACCACAAAAATAATCGATTTGTTTTTATATCACATCCGACGGGAGGAAATTCAGCAGCTCTCACTCCCGATTTGTAATCCTAATGTAATCATCATCTTCACCACGATCATTTATGTTTATGTCGCTGAATTGACATGAAAGCACTGACAAATATGAATATACTGTAGTCAACTTCATTAAAACGTTATTAACGTGCCTAATCTCAGTAATTCACCATTTCTACGCATAACAACACACTTTGTCCGTGTTTGGCTCTCGAAGCGTTCCCGCATTGACGTCACTTCCGGCTTCCCCAAAAACTTCAAAATGAGTCAAGGAATTTCCCCGCGATGTTCGAAATTATTGATATTTAACGGAACGGTATCGCTTTATCTTTTTTAAACTGACGGTTCGAGATTACTAGTAGCCCAATATTTCATTGCACAACAGTTGTTGGGACGGTGTCACAGGCTCTTTAAGTCTCTCCCTAAACCGGAAATACCGGACGTGTGACATCCGGTTTGTCCTTCACAATAAAGTTTTTCAAAATAAAGGTACATTTAATATTGACGTATCAAATTGATTCAAATGTCTTACACAACACATGTATCGAGACAATAAATGAACTGTTTATATAGTCGATCAACACCGTGTATCTTACTCATTACAGGATAATCACATGACACTAAATCAGACCGGCTGTTCTCCTCTGTTTACATCCTGCTGGTTTAAATTATGTGTTCTATTGTATTGCATAGAAAGATGTGTTACTGTTCTGCTTGTAGTGGAAAGACTGTTTGTAGTCGTAGATAGAAAAACAAAGATGGAAAACATTTCACCATACATTGTTTAGGACTTTTATATGTATTGGGTGTTTTTGGTTCATGTGGGAAATTAATAAGCAGAGCTGTTGCTGGTAAATTTGTGTGCCATCATAATAGCAATGTGTATACAGCGTTTCGTGAATATCTGGAAAAATATGCGAGTAGTTTGGAGTCATTTGAGACATGTAAATCGTCAAACATGGTACATTCTCTGTTAGCTTACGTTCACCCCGATTCAGCTATCAACTATTTTATTCGCAATTTAACATAATATTGGATATGGGCTTAACTTGTCCTGGACTGGAATTTTTCCGATCTTTTCCCGAGGAGGTGTTTGCGAAAATGCGCTGAAAATGCACAGTTTTTTCAAAATTGCCAACTTTCTGGGGGGCGGGGCTAATGGAAGCTATTTTGAAATATGTCCGCAATTCCATCAGTAATATCTGTGGCAAGATTGGGGTAGTTTGGAGAAACTATATGCGACTATCGCACAATAGGGGGCGCTACTGAGCTGGTGTACAAAAATGTACGTTTTTTTTGTACAGTCTGGAAAAACACGTGGGTTGTGAGGTGTGTTCCAAGTTTTGCGTCCGAAAGTCTTTTTAGCGATTTTGTGGCATTTAAATCGTCAAAATTGGTACATGTTCTGTTAGCTTACGAGCTCCCCATTTGAGCAGTCGACTATTCATTCGAAATTTAGCATCACATTGGATATGGGCTGATCTTGTCCTGGTTTGGAATTTTTCCGATCATTTTCCTAGGAGAAGTATGCAAAAATGCGCTTAAAATTGACATATTTCAAAATGGCCGACTTCATGGGGGGCGAGGATAATGGAAGCCATTTTGAAATATGTCCGCATTTCCATGAGGAATCTCTGTGCCAAGTTTCGGGTAGTTCGAAGAAACTATATTTGACTACCGCACAATTGGGGGCGCTACTGAGCCATATGTGGCGCTAGAGAGCAAGTTTGAAATTGTTCAAGCACCGAATCCAGAATGTCAACATGTTCACCCGTCCTGGCAGCGTTGCCAAATGTTGCTACATGAATAGTGTTGCAAGCCCCTCAAAAACAGGTCGAAAGTGCAGAACCAGTAAAATAAGAATAATACTGCTGACAATTTTAATAGGTCTTTGCACTTCGTGCTCAGGCCCTAATGAGTAATGTCATCTTTATGACTTTCAGAAAGGACAGGAGACCGACAGGTACCTATCAATGATTGTCAACTGACAGTAAATAAATGGAATTCAATAAACATTGAATAGCATATCATGCAGTTTGTCTGTGCCTTTTCCTCCGTGTTGTCCTGGCATATAGTCTTTCCCATGGTTTGCTGTGCTGCCTGGGGATGCTCCAATCGCTCAGAGAAAGGAGTAAGAATGTACGGTTTCCCCACTGACACAGAGAGGAGGAAAGAATGGCTGGCTCAAGTTAGCAGGAGCAATTTCACTATCACAAAAGACAACAACAGCAACAACATATATTCTGCCCTTGCGTATGCATCGCACTGCATAGATTAACAGATAGCTAACAAAGACTCAGAAGACAGTTGTTGAGTTGACCATTTACTGAGGCTTGAAATTGTAAAACTGCAAGAATAAACAGAAGAATACAACACAAGTTACACAATTGAAATAATACATGTGCAACATAATGCAAATAGAGTGCAGTATAATCAACAGCCTATGCTAAGAATGAGCTATGTCCGTTAGCTTAGCAGCTAGTTAGCTTAGCTTATCTTAAACATTGAAACCACACAATCAATTAAACCACATTTTTGAAACACATAACTTGGCACACAGGTAAGTTTGTACTTACAGACAGATCTACTCCAAGGATTAAAACAAAATTATCTGTGGTATAGAACTGAGCTACGATGTGCTCTGCATGGCATTGCTGTGTAAACTAAAACACAAGAAGGAGAGTCGCGCTATTTGGTGCCTTAAAGCTACAGTACCGACTTTTGCCACTAGGGGGTGCCATTAATGAAACTTGAGGTGGTCATGGTTTCAATAACATTACATTACATTATTACATTACATGTTACTTGTTAGACGCTTTTATCCAAAGCGACTTACATACTCAATACTGTGGACAATCCCCACAGGAGCAATTTGGGGTGAAGTGTCTTGCCCAGGGACACAACGACATGCTGATTGCAGTGGGACTCGAACTTGCTATCCCCTGATTCAAAGTTCAGCGCACTATTCCACTGAGCCACAGCCTCCCCAAGTGAACAGCTCTCATACTGAGACATGTGAAAATGACTGCCCATCTTTTACTCTCAGCAGCACCACCTCTTGTGCGACGAGTTATCACACTCCATGGACCAAAGACATCAAGCCCCACATGTGTAAAAGGTGGATCCATGGACAGTCTGTCAGCAGGCAGATCGGACATTTTCTGAACCTCAAACTTGCCTCTCAACTTCCTGCAGATGACACATTTGAATATTGTACTCGAAATGAGCCTCTTCCCTCCTACTATCCAGACACCGGCAGTGCACAGTGCGCCCTCTGTTAAATGTCGACCTTGGTGAGCTGCTTGATCATGATAGTGTCGGACTAAGAGAGTGGCAACATGATGACTGGCTGGCAGGATGAGTGGATGTTTCTCTTGGTCTTCCAATTGGGCTTTATGGATGCGACCCCCAACTCTCAGCAATCCATCCTTGTCAAGAAATGGGTCCAGTTTCACAAGAGAGCTGCGGCTATGAACATTAATGCCCTGAGTTGCGCAGTCCACCTCGTTCTTGTAAACATCCTGCTGCACTGCCTTCAAGATGATTGTTTTGGCCTGAGAGAGCTCTGAGGTGTGTGACTGTTTGCAGTGATGCCATCCATTGCACTCTACAGTGTGAGACTTGCTGGAATAGGACTTGGCTACAGTGTTGCCATACCTCTTACTATAGCCTTCCAAGTAGAGAAATGTTTGAACCGTTGTGATCCGAGACTCTGCTCTGTGACCTTGGTTGCAAGAGAGAGAACTTGAGGATACATTTCTTTATCAGTCTCTGGTTGCACAAGTTCAAATGATTCAGTCTTATTTTCTGGCTCTGTGTCTGTCTGACGGAGAAATTGAGGGCCAAAAAACCAACTGGATGACATCAGACAAGCTGCTGGTATTGGCCTTGTTCCGTGGTCAGCAGGGTTCACTTCAGTTTTCACATAGAGCCACTGTTCTGGGTTAGTACTGTTCCTTATGCGAGCTACTCTGTTAGCTACGTAGGTGTAGAACCGCCTTGAATTGTTGTAGATGTAGCCAAGAACAACGCGACTGTCCGTGAAGAACCTGACTGCCTTAAACTCCAAGTCAATCTCAGACTTGATTAGTTCTGCCAGTTCAACCGCCAAGACTGCCCCACACAGCTCCAGGCGAGGTATGGTGTGCAATGGGTAAGGAGCTAGCTTTGATTTGCCCATCACAAAGCCTACATACCATTTCCCATCAGGGTCAAGAACACATAGGTATGCTACGGCAGCAATTGCCCTTGTAGAAGCGTCTGAGAAATCACAAAGTTCTGTTCGTTTGCAAGATGACATTGAGACCGGGGTATATGGTCTAGGTACTTGAATCTGTTCCAGCTCAGTTAAGGAGTCAGTCCAAGCTTTCCACTGAGCTTCCTTCTCTGGTGGGAGTGGGACGTCCCACTCGTACTGCTCTGAAGAAAGTTCTCTTACCAACGCCTTGCCTTGCACAGTGATGGGAGATGCAAATCCCAGGGGATCAAAGAGACTGTTCACAGTGGACAGTATGCCTCGACGAGTGAACGGTTTAATGTCCTATGAAACTTTAAAGGTGAAACTGTCATTATTGAGTTCCCAGCTTATGCCCAGACTCCGTTGGAGAGGCAAAGGGTCGGCTCCCAGATCCAGATCTTTAAAGTCGCTTGTTCGTTCTTCAAGAGGAAAGGCCTCCATGACCCTGGCACTGTTTGAAGCTATTTTGTGAAGCCTCAAATTAGACTCAGCCAGTAGGCTCTTGGTTCGCTGTAGCAGATCAATGGCTTCATCTTCTTTTGACACTGAAATTAGTCCATCATCAACATAAAAGTTCCTGAATACAAACTCCTTTGAGTCTGTGCCATGTTCAGTTTCCCCTTGCTCTGCAGCCTTTCTCAGCCCGTATGTTGCTACTGCTGGTGATGGACTGTTCCCAAACACGTGCACTGTCATCCAGTAGTCAACCATCTCCTTATCTGGGTCGTTGTCTCTGTGCCACAAATACCGCAGGAAGTTGCGATGGTCCTGTCTGACCTTGAAACAATAGAACATCTGTTCAACATCAGCTGTGACAGCTATTTTCTCCCTTCTGAATCTCAGTAGGACCCCAATTAGAGTGTTGTTGAGGTTGGGTCCACTGAGGAGAACGTCGTTCAATGACACTCCTTTGTACTGAGAGCTGGAATCAAAAACTACTCTTATTTTCCCTGTTTTTTGCGGGTGGTAAATACCAAATGTAGGCAAATACCAGCACTCTTGTCCATGCTGCAGTTGTGGAGCTGGCTCGGCTTGGTGGTTGTCAATGCCCTTCTGCATGAAGTCAAAGAAATGCTCTTTCATGTCTGGTCTCCTTCTGAATGAGCGCTGGAGAGAGGAGAGACGCTGCAAGGCATGTTCCCTGTTATTAGGAAGGGGCTTGCGGGGGAAGCGAAAGGGCAGTGGTGCTACCCAGTGGTTTTCATCATCCATATACACCTCGTTTTCCATGATTCGGAGAAAGATCTTGTCATCTACAGACAGGGCTGGTTTGTCGTCATCAGGTGTTTTTCAAAACACACTTTCTCCTATACAATCTAAACTTCCATTAAGGACGTTTTCCAGGCTGTGAGATGGGGCTGGAAGATGATGCTTGGCTGGACCATTTAACCTCTCCTTCACCTGAATGCTGTTCGTACACGGCTTAAGAAAGTATGGGCGTCCATTTTGAAGGACATGGGTCTTGTAGACGTTGACATTGTTTGAATTGTGAGTCCCATCCAGGCATATTTCTCTAACTATGACCCAGCCGAGGTCAAGGCGCTGGGAGTAGGGTGAGTTGTGAGGCCCGTTACACTGTTCACGCACCTTATGTAGACACAGAATGTCTCTTCCGAGCAGAAGGAGAATAGGAGCATTGGTGTCGAGGGGAGGAATCTTGTCAGTCACTTGCCTGAGGTGTGGAAAATGCTGTGTGATCTCCGGAGTGGGAATCTCTGACCTGTCGTCAGGCAAGTTGTTACATTCCAACAGAGGAGGGAGTGCTGCTTTAGTTTTCCCATCAAGTGACTCCACTATAATGTTGCATGCTTTTCTTCCTGCTGTCTCCACTTTGCCTGAGCATGTTGTTAGAGTATAGGGAGATGCATTGCCATTCAAGCCAAACAGTTCGAAGAATTGTGATTTTGCTAACGACCGATTACTTTGATCATCCAGCACTGCATACACTCTGTGTGACTTGTTGGGATAATCAGCCTGGTATACATTCACCAAGCAGATGTTCGAGCATGATCTGGGCTTGGGAGCACCACAGCAGATTTCTGTACACATGGAAGTTACTTCAGGTGGCCTTTGTCCTCCAGACTCTCCGCTTTGCTCATTCTCAGGTCTGAACATACCAAACGACCAAGGAGCTGGACCAGGATGCATGGCTGAGGTATGTTTGTCACTTTCACACTCCTTGCATTTAAGTGTTGCCTCGCAATCTTTGGCAATATGCTTTGTGGATTCACAACATCGAAAGCAGATGGATTTCTCCTTTAAATAGGTTATTCTCTCATCAAGGTGTCTTCCTCGAAACCAATGACATTTTGACAGTGGATGAGGCTTGTTATGCACTGGGCATTGTTTGTCTGGTTCCTCTGTCTTGATAGCTGAGCTATACTGTGAGACAGAAGTAGTCACTTCAGTTTTCCTAACTGAAACAGCTGTTCTCGGAGTGTATTTAGGTGTTCTGTCCACTTTAATGTCACTTTGGGAAGAGGAGAGACTGAATGCAAAACTTGGATCATTTCTGATCTTTGCCTGGGCACATACACATTTCACAAAGAAGCTGAAAGGTGGGAAAGGCACAAGATTATCTTCCTTATACCTGGAACCTTGCGTTACCCAGCGCTCTCGTAGACTGTAAGGAAGCTTTTCCACTATTGGATTAACACCTCTTGCAGTGTCCAAATATGCTAGGCCAGGCAGGAATCCACCAGATTTAGCGGCATCTATCTCCAGTAGCAAGTCACCTAGCTCTCTGAGCTGGTGGATGTCTTTGTTTGAGGTGGTTGGAAATGTCTCTATTCGTTTTAGAAGGGCATTTTCGATCACCTCTGGGCATCCATAACATTCCTCTAAGCGCCGCCATATCATACTGACACCTGCTGTGGGGTTATGAACGTGCACTGACCTTATCCGCTTTGCATGTGCTGCTGACTCTGGTCCAAGCCATTTGACAAGTAGGTTGAGCTCTTCGTGGTCAGACAGATACAGCTCCCTTGTAACTGCTTGGAATGATGATTTCCATGCCCAGTAATTCTCTGGACGATCATCAAAGGCAAGGAGCCCAGAACTCACCATCTCTTTTCTCACGAGATACTGAGCAAGATCAGGAGTATGAGAAGTTGGAGCTGAGTAGTTATTTGGAACGAATGCTGGAGAGACAGGAAGAGATGCATAGTGTAGGTCCTCAGTGGGTTTCTGCTCATCTGCACCCTTGTGTGGCCAATGTATGCCCTGCTGTCCGTTATTGTGAGAAGTGAGTTTCTGTGTTTCCACGTTTTGAAACTGTTGGTGAGTGTTTTGTAAACATGAATGTTTATCAATGTATTCTGGTGTGCGTCTTGCTGGATTCTCCTGAGCTACATCCTGTAACTCACCAAGATGTCCTTCTTCGAAATCTGCTGCAGCTGCTTCAAATATGGCTGCCTCTTTAGATGCGGCTACAGCTTTACTTTCCAGCTTCAAAACATAAAGGTTTGCCTCCACCTCTGCTTTCTGCCTCATCATGGCTGCTTCCACCTCTGCTTTCTGCCTCATCATGGCTGCCTCCCTTTCTGCGAAGGATACCTTTATTTTTGCTGCTTCGGCTTTAGCTCTTGCCCTTGTCGCTGCAGCACTGGCAGATGACTTGCTTGACCTTGTTGATGACCTGTGACTTGAGGCCCGGGACCTGGTCTCCACAGACCGGAGTTCTTCTTCCTGGTCATTCATCTTACTGCTGTCTGATGAATGAGTGTTTAGGTTGAAGTAGTAGCGTGCTGATCACAGAATTATTTCGCTGCCTTTCCAGCTGAGTAGTGTCTTTTTACTATTCTGCCCTTGCGTATGCATCGCACTGCATAGCTTAACAGATAGCTAACAAAGACTCAGAAGACAGTTGTTGAGTTGACCATTTACTGAGGCTTGAAATTGTAAAACTGCAAGAATAAACAGAAGAATACAACACAAGTTACACAATTGAAATAATACATGTGCAACATAATGCAAATAGAGTGCAGTATAATCAACAGCCTATGCTAAGAATGAGCTATGTCCGTTAGCTTAGCAGCTAGTTAGCTTAGCTCATCTTAAACATTGAAACCACACAATCAATTAAACCACATTTTTGAAACATAACTTGGCACACAGGTACGTTTGTACTTACAGACAGATCTACTCCAAGGATTAAAACAAAAATGATCTGTGGTATAGAACTGAGCTACGATGTGCTCTGCATGGCATTGCTGTGTAAACTAAAACACAAGAAGGAGAGTCGCGCTATTTGGTGCCTTAAAGCTACAGTACCGACTTTTGCCACTAGGGGGTGCCATTAATGAAACTTGAGGTGGTCATGGTTTCAATAACATTACATTACATTATTACATTACATGTTACTTGTTAGACGCTTTTATCCAAAGCGACTTACATACTCAATACTGTGGACAATCCCCACAGGAGCAATTTGGGGTGAAGTGTCTTGCCCAGGGACACAACGACATGCTGATTGCAGTGGGAATCGAACTTGCAGCCAATACCCTATGGTGTCAGAACAACATATGTGAGGTAATCACATTTTTCACAAAACGAAGACCACACCACTGGGAAGCTTAATGTCTGTTTAATCAAAATAAGGAACAGGGAGAGGCTTGCAAAACTCTGGGAGTTGAGACTCGGGTGCAGGGTGAGGGTCTCATTGCAGGTCTTCAGGCTCCATTGAATCCCCCTGGGGTTCTTGTGCTGAAAGAGGGAGACAGGAGAAAGGGTTAGATACATCTAGCAACCTATAGGATGGGAAATTGCTGACCTATTTTAAACGTACCTTGTGTTTTCACTCTCACTTAAAGAGCCTGTGACACGGTTTTCCCCCATCATCCAAACCCATCAATTTGAGTAAATATTGTCCCCTTGAAAACCGTTACTGAACTGATTTTGGATATTTGTACTTTGATAACCATTAATCTGCCCTTCAATGTTGACCATTTCCTGGATCTTCTCGCGGATTCTTCAAGTCCCGCCAAATGATGGGTGACGTCATTGCGGGCACAGCGCTCCAGCTGCACCGTTCAGGATCCCAGCTTCTGCATGTAAACGCACGATGGTGCACACAGCAGCAAGCTCAGACAGCGATGACAGTTTAATTTTTAACGTGTCTGAGAGCTCATATGAGGCTGAAGGATCGGTTTATGTTGTATCTGTTAGAAGTTTAGGAATGAGGTGCGTCAATATGGGCGATCATATAGTCATGTAGTCAGTGGTGGACTGGGACTAAAAATCATCCCGGGACTCTCGACCGGCCCACTTCGGTACCGCTAGTAAATTGTCAACGGGGGGAGTGGGGGATGTCAGGGGCGGCGGGTGCTGTAGATAGTAAATGTAAATATGTAAATATTTGTGTCACTGCATCCTGGTAAAATACAAATATAATGTATAATGTCTGTGTCTTTGACCTTAGCGCTGCTCACCACCTGTGCCCTGTACTACGAAGCCAGTTCAACATACCCTGGATATGTTTGAGTAACAAACTAACAACAACAAACTAACAAACGAGATCTCGCTAAGCGGTCCTACGACGCTGGTTATCAACTCGGTAAGTCAAGCCAGGGTTTCTCTCTCCAGCTGAGAGCGCGTTCACGTCTAAGACACGAGTGGATCTGACTTTAATTACATTTGTCTCGAATGTTTCGTCAACATAATGTGTTGCTTAAAATAATACTTCTGCATACAGTATGTGACACTGTGAGTGTTGCACGGCCAGATGAGGCTGGAGAAGCTGACTCAGATAAGGAAATATATGATATATTATGATATTATATGATCGATGATCTGATTGATGATGTAATATGAATGATAAGTGCGACACGTCGGCGTCTTCTCTGCATACGGCAGTTTAAACTGTATTTCCTTTATCCTGTAATATGACTTGAGAGATTTAAACTCCGCACACTGAGTTGATCTCTTTTCTATAGACGCCGGAGGCGGGCAGCGTCAGGTAAAATAAGTTATTTAGCCTTCTCAAACCTGAGCCTCACGCGCCGCCTATGGGGGATGTGCTAGTTACTTATCCGACCGGCCCACTTCGGTACCGGCCCATCGGGATTCGTCCCGATGGCCAGTCCGCCACTGCACCCAGCCCACGTAAACTGTCAACGGGGGGAGCCTCGCTGCGGGGAAACGGTGGACCTAGTGTCCCGATCGGAGTGGGAATAATAATAATAATCCGTGCATTTTATCCATTAATTTCCCCAACATTGTGGTAAAAAAAACACACGTTTAATCCATGTTGTTGGTGTACTACAACTACAAAAAGCATCGGTTTGTTTTCTCATCAGGAAATGCAGACCGGCTCAAACAAACGATTTTTAATCATCATTCTCACGATCATTTAATGTATCATATGTTCGCCGAATTGACATGAAAGCACTAATAAATGTAGTTTCATCCACTTGAGTTTACAACTACAAAAATAATCGATTTGTTTTTATATCACATCCGACGGGAGGAAATTCAGCAGCTCTCACTCCCGATTTGTAATCCTAATGTAATCATCATCTTCACCACGATCATTTATGTTTATGTTCGCCGAATTGACATGAAAGCACTGACAGATATGAATATACTGTAGTCAACTTCATTAAAACGTTATTAACGTGCCTAATCTCAGTAATTCACCATTTCTACGCATGACAACACACTTTGTCCGTGTTTGGCTCTCGAAGCGTTCCCGCATTGACGTCACTTCCGGCTTCCCCAAAAACTTCAAAATGAGTCGAAGGAATTTCCCCGCGATGTTCGAAATTATTGATATTTAACGGAACGGTATCGCTTTTTCTTTTTTAAACTGACGGTTCGAGATTACTAGTAGCTCAATATTTCATTGCACAACAGTTGTTGGGATGCTGTCATAGGCTCTTTAAGTCCCTCTCCCTTTGCCATCAATCCAAAATCAGCTGAGCTGCAACATAATACAGACAGGTAATAATCAACAGAATCACAAGGACATTATATGGCTCTGCTAAAAACACTCACCCATAAGTTACGTTTGTGTTTACTGTTTGGAAGTCTCAAATATCCACTCTAAATCCATATCAATGGCGATGTATCACAGAAATAGCTCTCTTCCTTATTATTGTGTAACGTTAACTATATTATACTAGCTTGAACTCCAAGATGGATATCCTCATTTCACCACCTCCACCCACTACAATCACACGCCCCAATGTTATATTTAACTAATATGTAACTCCCTCCACCCCGGATAAAAGCACGTTAAGAAGCCCCTTTTCTCTAATTCCACAACTTTGGAGGAAATAACATTAGGAGAACGGATGAATAGGCTGTTCGTGGTTAACGTGTGTTGCTAACTTTATCCGGCATTCTAGCATAATCTGTTATCTGTAAACGTTAAATATACTGATTTAAGGGATAATCCACGAACATCCTTTAATACACATGTGTAGTTAATTTGATTCAGATGTTCTGATAATATCCGCAAAATAAATCTTTAAACGTCTTCTTACCTTTAAAAGTCCATCACGAACGGTCTATTATGCTGCAACCATAGACTGCTGCTAACTTCCGGGGAACTATTGAGAGGCTCCACGATCCGCCATTGCTGTAAAAAACTGGTCCATTGGAGTGAACGGAGATGTCGTAACTCTTCTATTATATGGCTCTGCCCTGGCGCAAGCGTGGAAATATGATTGGCAGCGATTTCATTTGAACGGGACGGCGCAAAACGAGAAGCATTCGGAGCCAAGTACTGAAGGAATGAGGTATTTGCGGTCTACAATGACAGAGAAGAGACTGTCAAGTTTGGCTGTACTCAGCATTTAATCAAAACGCACTAAAGCTTTAGATCTTAATACATTTGTGAGGCGTTTTGCTGATCAAAATGGTAATCGCCGCATTCAGCTGTAATAGACATGTCAACTTGATGCTCTGCTCACGGATGAGCATACACAACTGTTAAGATGATGACTTTACGTGTGTAAATATATTTTTCTCTTTGTGGGGGTCTGCCCCCAAAAAACTGTTTTAAGTCCTGAGAAAGTCAAATAAGACGGTGTGTAAAACTACACTGCCCAGCCAAAAAAAAGTAACCACTTTGATTTAACTAGCCAGTAGGTAAGGACATTCCACTGGATAATAACTGAAGTATAAAATAATGCATGACTGAAGTGATGGAGACCATGTTTGAAGGCAAACAAAAAGAGGAAATAACAGGTAAAATCAAGCAAATCCCCCTCTCAGATTCCACAGCAACCAGAAGAACATAAATACTGGCTGGTGATTTGATTAATCAGCTTTGTGATGGAATAAAAAATGCACAGTGCATTTCCTTAGCTGTGGATGAGTCCACTGACACCACTGACAATGCTCAGTTGCTGGTGTTTGTTAGTTTTTATGATGAGGCACAAGGGGGAGTTTGTTGAAGATGTGTTGGGCCTGACGAACCTCAGTGGACACTAAAGGGTGCAAGACATTTATAAAGCAATAATGGGAATGTTGAATGAAAGAG
Source organism: Pseudochaenichthys georgianus (assembly GCF_902827115.2). Classification (NCBI taxonomy): domain Eukaryota; kingdom Metazoa; phylum Chordata; class Actinopteri; order Perciformes; family Channichthyidae; genus Pseudochaenichthys; species Pseudochaenichthys georgianus. The sequence continues at coordinate 40,749 of NW_027263164.1, forward strand.
GGTGCAGCTGCCTTTATTCATAACTGTGCAGCTCTTACACTGTGACTCTGAGGGATCAAGCACAGACACAATAACAATGAAAACTGCTGCATACAGATTATTTTAGTTTTTGCAACCTCGTGCTAAGAATCTTGTTGCAAGTGTTTAAAAGTTTGAACGACCGTAATAAACGGACCTTTGTCTTATTGAAACATTTCTTTGGACCTTTAAGATTTGTATTTGAGTACCCCTAGTGTAATGGATACTGCCCTGAGTGACAGACTTTTTTCCCACTCGTAAAAAAAGGTGTATTCGTCATGTGACTGCATGTGCCGAAACCGTCATGAAACATGGTGTAAATTAAAGGACAACAGCCTGGACACACAAAAGGTCTGTACTCAAGACGCACCTATACATCAGGTTCACAACCAGGGGACATACACACACCTTTGGAAAGTGACTTCATATTATGCAGGTGCCAAAGAGCTGAGGGGTTGAAAAGGCAATGGAGAGGGTCTGTGTGGGGGCTGAAGCTCATTATCCAGATCAGCAGATGATGACAGTAAACAAGGTAGGAGAGGGCATTCAAGCAAGATGGAAGAAACAGAGAATCAACAACCCCAAGCCACACTACACCACAATAACAAGGTATGCCAAGGGTCACAGCTTAATAAGATTCTGAAACTCCACCAATATTCCTCTCAATTAAATTGTTTATAAGTTACAGTTGACTGCATTTGTGTAATATTACGGAAGAAAATAAATGTTTGCCACTGAATTACAGAAAAATGTGAAAGCAATACTAAAGCTGTGTCTAGATGTTGATGTATCTGTATTAAAAGTGGATATAATGAAAACTGAGTGAGAGAGCCTAGTCGATGTGTTAAAAATAAAAACATGTCCTGTAAGCATGTGTGCCAACATGTTAAATGTTTGGTAAGAAGCTTATCTGGCAACTTCCATTAACAGATTAATTTATGCAGGCGTTACACACCATGTCGCCTCATTAGTGACGCCTCACAAAGAAAATAAGGGCACACTTCGGTGTCGCAAGACGTCCCTATCTATAGTTTTGTCAAATCTTCAGCCCGCATGGGTTTTACAAAAGCTCTGTTTTCATTAACCTAAAAAGCTTATCTGGTGAGAAAAGGCCAAAACACATAGAATAAAAAATAGACCTGTATGTTTGGACTAGACGTTATATTGGTTAACACTTTATATTAAGGTACACAAATTAACCATCAACTAGTTGTTAATTAACATGCATATTAGCAGTATAATGGCTCTTTATTAGTCATTATAAAACACTTATTAATGCCTTATTCTACATGACTATATTCTACAAGTAATAATAAGCCATTAGTTGAGAGTGTTTCCTCAATAACCCTCTAATTACTGTTTATTTATTGCAAGTAAGGAAGTTGTTGTACATGAGTTTTGGTCTTAATATGCTCTGCTCAATATGGGCCTAATAAGGCAGTAGTACCACAAGAATAGTAATTCTCCCATAATAACACTTAACAAATATGATCTATTCTTATGTAACAAGACACGACACTATAAGTGTTAATTGTGTCTAAATAACTCAAAATTAGGTATTTATATCAAAGAACATGTTCCCTATTTTAAAGTGAAGTCTTGTTCATAACCAATAAGCTAGTAGTTTGAAACTAATTAGGTATTTATATCTAAGAACATGTTTCCTATTTTAAAGTGAATTATTGTTCATAACCAATAAGCTAGTAGTTTGACTCTAATTAGGTATTTCTATCTAAGAATATATTCACTATTTTAAAGTGAAGTCTTGTTCAAAACCAATAACCTAGTAGTTTGACTCTAATTGACCTGAACAGGTTCCCTATTCTAAAGTTACCTCCTCTTCAAACTTTGTAAATAAATTATAGCACACAACTACTGAATCAGTATCAGTATGTTGTTACTTCGGCATCATTTTGAAACGTGTATTACAATTAAATCACGGTAAAATATGTTCATTTTGTTGTAGTTGTAGCCCCCTTGCCAGCGATACCATTCAGCATTCGAGAGTGTTTAGATCACTAGTTTAGCATATTCAGCCTGGTTGTTGGCCCGGTAAGAACCTCGATTTTGGAGGGCCAGAAAAAAGGTGAAAAAGTAGCCCTGAGCCAGAACTACCCCTAGTGGAAAAGCAAACAAAAACGGGCCGGGTTTGGCATGGCACGCTTAAACTGTGCTACGTGCTGCAGTGGAAATGTGTCATTACAGTCATTGCTTTCTGACGGACTTGACCCTTTTACTCTTCTGGTTGCTTAGGGAACATTAGTAGCAGTCTACTCATGGATGTCTACTGCCATGCTATTCAGTTCACTTTCTCCTACTTCCTGTACCCGGTTTCCTGTCTAACCTTCAGTACAAACTTTACAAAAATATAGATTTGCAAATATGAAACATACAGGTCAATATCACCTTGCTATTGGTAGCTGAACTGTCAATACCCCAAAACATATTCTTAGATATAAATACCTAATTTTGAGTTATTTAGACACAATTAACACTCATAGTTTCATGTCTTGTAACATTAGAATAGATCATATTGTTAAGTGTTATTATGGGCTTATTAGGCCCATATTGAGCAGTGCATATTAAGACCAAAACTCATGTACAACAACTTCCTTACTTGCAATAAATAAGCACTAATTAGAGGGTTATTGAGGAAAAACTCTCAACTAATGGCTTATTACTTGTAGAATATGGTCATGTAGAATAAGGCATTAATAAGTGTTTTATAATGACTAATAATTGAGCCAATATTGTCACAATTCACATGTTATGTCACGCTTGTAGTTTTGTCTGTGTTGGTGTTTTTCTTGTCTTTGGGTTTCCTGTCTTATTGTGTTAAGTGTTCACCCCCGTTTCCTGCCTGTCTGCTTTCTGTCTGTTTCCCTCCCTGATTACCCGATTGTGTTCACCTGTTGTCCTTGTGTTTCTCCTCCCCTGCCCGGCTGTTTCTCGTTGTCATGATTACCCCTTCTTGTATTTAGTCTTGTCTCTGTCTGTGTCCAGTGTTGGGTCATTGTTTGTTGGTGACGGAGTTCACCGGAGAGTGTTCTGTTCTGTATTTGTCATTTATCCTTTATCCTTGGAATAAAGGGTTTCTCTAAAGTTATCTGCATTTGGGTCCTGCTTCCTTCACTCATCCGTGACAGAATGACCCAACCAGAAATGGACCCAGCAGATGACCCTTTTGAGGTGGAGCTGCAACAGTTTTCTTTTCCTTTGGAATGTTGCCACGATTGGTGGAAGGAAGCGTCCAGTGTTCGGCTGAAGGAGGCCGCCCTGGTAGAGGCGCACCGGTTGACGATGGAGAAGCCCGACTTGGTGGAATTCTTACCTGACTGGATGTTGGACTTCCTCTGGAGGTGTGAGTTCCAGCCTGCTGACTACAGACGTCTCGGAGTGTTCCGTCTGGAGTCAACCTCTGCTTCTTCCCCAGTTCCTGCTCCTATTCATGAGTCTTATGCTGGAACTCGTCAGGCTTATGGAGGCCCACGGAGCATTCAGGCGGCTGCTAAGAGGAGTCGTCGCAAGGCCAGACAAGGAGCCCGGGCCCCAGCAGCCATGGTCCCAGTACAGGCGCCAGCAGCCATGGTTCCAGCCTCAGTCCTGGCCCCAGCAGCCACGGTTCCGGCCACAGCAGCCACGGTTTCGGCCCCAGCAGCCATGGTTCCTGCCCCAGTGCAGGCTCCCGCAGCCATGTTTCCGGCTCCGAGTCCGCCCCACACAGTCATGATCCGGGCTCCAGAGCTGGATCATACAGCCATGTTTCCGGCTCCAGGGCCGGCCCCAGCGGCTATGGTCCCGGCTCCGGGAGCGCCTTATACGGCCGTGTTTCCGGCGTCGAAGCTGGAGCTTATAGACAGGATTCTGGCTTCAGCAGCCATGTTTCTGGCTGCTATTCCAGTTCCTGCAGCCAGGGTTTCTGCCCCAGTTCTGGTCCCAGCAGCCATGGTCCCGACCCCAGCTGCCTTGGTTCCAGACCCGGATCTGGTCCCGGCTGCCACGGTCCCATCTCGGGTTCCCTCCTCTGGTTCCTCCTCGAGTCCCCTCTCTAGTTTCCCTCTCGAGTTCCCTTCTCTAGTTACTCTTCTAGTCCCTCCTCTCTCCTCTAGTCCCCTCTTTAGTCTCTGTTCGAGTCCCCTCTCTGTTTCCATCTCAAGTTCCCCCTCGAGTTCCCTCCTTTAGTCCCTCCTTTAGGCCCTCCTCTAGTCCCTCCTCGAGTCCCCTCTCTAGTTCCCCTCTCGAGTTCCCTTCTCTAGTTACTCCTCTAGTCCCTCCTCTAGTTCCCTCTTTAGTCTCTGTTCGAGTCCCCTCTCTGTTTCCATCTCAAGTTCCCTCTCCAGTTCCCCCTCGAGTCCCCTCTCGAGTTCCCTCCTTTAGGCCCTCCTCTAGTCCCTCCTCGAGTCCCCTCTCGAGTTCCCTTCTTTAGTTACTCCTCTAGTCCCTCCTCTAGTTTCTCCTCTAGTCCCCTCTGTAGTCCCTTCTCGAGTCCCCTCTCTGTTTCCATCTCCAGTTCCCTCTCGAGTTCCCTCCTTTAGTCCCTCCTCTAGTCCCTCCTCGAGTCCCCTCTCTAGTTTCCCTCTCGAGTTCCCTTCTCTAGTTACTCATCTAGTCCCTCCTCTAGTCTCTCCTCCTCTCCTCTCTAGTCCCCTCTTTAGTCTCTGTTCGAGTCCCCTCTCTGTTTCCATCTCAAGTTCCCTCTCCAGTTCCCCCTCGAGTCCCCTCTCGAGTTCCCTCCTTTAGTCCCTCCTTTAGGCCCTCTAGTCCCTCCTCGGGTCCCCTCTCTAGTTCCCCTCTCGAGTTCCCTTCCCTAGTTACTCCTCTAATCCCCTCTGTAGTCCCTTCTCGAGTTCCCTCTCTGTTTCCATCTCGAGTCCCCTCTCCAGTTCCCCCTCGAGTCCCCTCTCGAGTCCCCTCTCGAGTTCCCTCCTCTGGTCCCTCCTCTGGACCCTCCTCGAGTCCCCTCTTTAGTTCCCCTCTCAAATCCCCTCTCGTGTTCCCTTCTCTAGTCCCCTCTGGAGTCCCCTCTCCAGTCTCCTCTCGAGTCTCCTCTCGAGTCCCCTCTCAAGTCTCCGCTCGAGTTCCCTCTCCATTCCCTATTCAAGCCCCTACGCAAGTGTCGTTGGAGGTCCCGCCATCTACTCCCCTGCCGGGGGTCCTGCCAACCCGGTGTCCTGTGCCGTTGGAGGTCCCGCAGAATACTCTTCTGCCGGGGGTCCTGCCAACCCTGTGTCCTGTGTCGTTGGAGGTCCCGCCGTCTACTCCCCTGCCGGGGGTCCTGCCAACCCTTTCTCCTGTCCCGTTGGAGGTCCCGCAGAATACTCTTCTGCCGGGGGTCCTGCCAACCCTTTCTCCTGTCCCGTTGGAGGTCCCGCCGTCTACTCCCCTGCCGGGGGTCCTGCCAACCCTGTGTCCTGTGTCGTTGGAGGTCCCGCCGTCTACTCCCCTGCCGGGGGTCCTGCCAACCCTTTCTCCTGTCCCGTTGGAGGTCCCGCCGTCTACTCCCCTGCCGGGGGTCCTGCCAGCTCTGTGTCCTGTGTCGTTGGAGGTCCCGCCGTCTACTCCCCTGCCGGGGGCCCTGCCAACCCTGTGTCCTGTGCCGTTGGAGGTCCCGCCGTCTACTCCCCAGCCGGGGGTCCTGCCAACCCTATATCCCGTGCCGTTGGAGGTTCTACCGGGGGCCCTGCCAGCCCCATGTCCATCACCGGTCTCGCCGGGGTTCCTGCCAACTCCTGGTCCTTTTCCGTGGGGGATCCTGCCGAAGCCTGTCCGACCGGCTCCGGTTTCTGTCCGGCCGACACCGGGTCCTGCCCGATCTCCGGAACTGGCCCATCAGCGCTTTCCTGCCCGGCCTCCTGATCCTGTCCGGTCGACACCGGCTCGAGCCCGGCCCCCTGAGAGCCGCGGTCTTCGCCTTCGAGCCCGGCCCCCTGAGAGCCGCGGTCTTCGCCCTCGAGCCCGGCCCCCTGAGAGCCGCGGTCTTCGCCCTCGAGCCCGGCCCCCTGAGAGCCGCGGTCTTCGCCCTCGAGCCCGGCCCCCTGAGAGCCGCGGTCTTCGCCCTCGTGCCCGGCCCCCTGAGAGCTGCGGTCTTCGCCCTCGGGCCCGACCCCCTGACTCTTCCTGCCGTTGCCTTCGCCCTCGGACCCGGGTCCCTGACTCTTCCTACCGCTGCCTTCGGTCCTCCATGGTCCCCACCTTGGACTCTGTTTTGACCCCGGGCCGTCCGCCCGAGACCCCTTCCTGGTTTTCTGCCTTGTCCCCGGGCAGTCCGCCCGAATCCCCCTTTTTGGACTGTACCTTGCCCCTCGGGCCGTCCGCCCGTGACCCCTTCCTGGTCCTCCGCTGTGTTCCTGGGCTGTCAGCCCAAGACCCGTCCTCCGGACCCCCTCCGCCCACCCTGCTTGGGGTTTTGGACTTTTTTTTTTTTTTTTTTTTAGGGACGTCTGGAATCCGTCCCTTGAGGGGGGGGGTTCTGTCACAATTCACATGTTATGTCACGCTTGTACAGATGTAGCGCTTCGTTTCAGACGCCTACCCGGGCGGGTCCGTGATCGGCACGGGGTGGGCCCCTGCTGAAAAGGAAAACCCCCCCGCAGGACTTGAAACGCCCCCTTGATAAATACATTTAATTATAATGAAACCAGCAGCAATGGATCATGGATCCACCAGGGGGAGCCGTGAAAAGCTGCCACACTGGAACTCATGTGAAATAAACAGCTGATCTACAGGGATCTGATATAGCGGATATTTGTTAAGATCCATATATGTCACGGATAGGATCACATTCTGTGCTTAAGTAAGAGACATGTAATCATTTACTAAACATCACCATGTTTTTATTTAACAAAATAATGTTTAATTCACGTTGGCGTAAGTACAAAACCATCGCTATGTTTTTAGATCAGGAAATGCATCCAGGGTCAAACAAACGATGTTCGATCGTGATCCTCGCGATCATTTAATGTATCATATGTTCGCGAGTTGAAATGAATGCACTACATTTAATCCACATGAGTTTACAACAACGACAATAATCGCTTTGTTTTTATATCACATCCGACGCAGCGGCTCTCTACCGATCATCCTAATCCCACGGGCAAACAATAATATGTACAGTGTTAATAGTGTACTGTATTATTAGTGTCTAATATTACTGCTATAATAATCACACATTGAGTTGTTGAAATCAGACCGTCGTTTTTTTTAAACGCTCTGAATGAAACGGCAGCTCTCAGGTGATCAGCTGTGTGTTTACACAATAACATATGCATAGTAATTTAATACCTTCCAACACACATTGTAAGAACAGTTCTGTTTCATATGAGTGTTGAGAGCCGTATCCACAAATCTACTAATTTTGCCCTCAGTGCACCAGATTGATGCATTTAACTTCAATTTAAATAAAAACATCTTCTGTTGTAACAACAATAACATTATAAATAGTAACATAGCATGGTATTGCACATTTACTGTAGCTTTGAGTGTTACTGGCCTGAGATTTTTTTATGACATGAATGAAGGTGACTGAGGCTTTTTAATATAGACTTTTCAGTGTCCCACATTTTGCACAGAACTGTCCCACATTAGGAAAACAGATTGTCTGAGACAACTTGGCACTAAGAGTACTAATATGTCTACCATTTCTTGTATGAGTTTAATATCTGCATGTTCTCTTTTGGTTTGATTAGGACACATCCTGGGGATTTCAGAATGTTACTGGATTTTGATTTATTGTATCGGCTTCATGTCGCAATATATTCCCGAAGTCTGAAATGCAAAAATGTTCCACATTAGGGCAATTCACCCTGCATTTAATCATTTTGTTTATTTTTAACGAAATAAATGTGGTTTAATCCATCATGAAATTAATGTAGGCTATTTACTTAGTACATATCTGACATTAACGATTAACACACTGTTCATACTGCTCACAGGCTGATATCTAGTGTATTCATACCCCTCACTGTTTATTCATCATTCAATTCATTATATATTTTATTCTGTAGATTGTGAACATTACTTTTCACTTTACTGCTTGTTGCACCTGGTTAGAAGCTAAACTGCATTTCGTTGTCTCAGTACCTGTAATCTGTGCAATAACAATAAAGTTGAATCTAATCTTGAGCAGGAACTAATGTAGGCTATTTACTTAGTAGGCCTACATATCTGACATGAACGATTAAACACGTTTGTGCATTCTTTATGAATGCAAACAGAGTCATTTCGTTTATTTTTAACGAAATAAATGTGATTTAATCCACATAATTTACTGTGTTAATTGTTTACTTAGTATTGTTTAACTTGAATGTTCTTCACTTTTTAAATGCCTCTGTGATGTGCTGCTACCCATTTCCCCTAGGGGACTAATAAACGAATACTATGACATTAACGATTAAACACATTTGTGCATTCTTTATGAATGCAAACCGAGTCAAGCCGACTCTAATAAACGAATACTATATATTGAACGTCTATTGAATGGCCTTTGTATGTATACAGTACAGTATAGCCCAACCATTTACACCTTCCTTTTTTCCCGTCAAGAGTTTGAATTGGAGAAAGGTAATCGATGGTGCTTTTATAGCCTATTGCATAATAACTGTGTGCTTTATATTGCTTTTCAAATGCATATGGCCACCCATTTACACGGCTCTTCCCGTCAAGAATATGAATAGAACTTAGTTAGATCACTTTACATTTCTGCGAATGAATTTTTAATCACACACGTCTCCCCATCCCGAAAATAAAAAGAGGAAACAATTTTCAAGTTCAGTTTTCACCATTTTATTTAAAATAACTGACATACAGTAACAGACACATGCTGTAGGCCTATCTGCTGGGGAAACCAGGACGAGCGATTTCGGGATCTGTTTTTCTGGGGCTCCTCAGTCTCTCGTTTACCCGGCTCCTGATCTTATGCCACTGGTCAATGTTCAGATTTGGGAACCGATTGGAAACATAAGACTCAATCTGTTGCTTCACATTGAGGGGAAGAGGCATTTTCCCATTGGTCCCAGTCCAGTTGGTTATTTTCACCATTCTCCCATATGTTACAAATGGCGTTATGGCCATGAACATATTAGCAGCATAGATCTCAGGGCGATGCTGTCCCTTAAAAAAGCTGTCCTGGTAAAAACTTTCCTCTCGTTCTGAGGAAACAGCCCTGGTGGGTTCATCAGGAGTGACCGCCGATACTGAGACAACGAAATGCAGTTTAGCTTCTAACCAGGAGCAACAAGCAGTAAAGTGAAAAGTAATGTTCACAATCTACAGAATAAAATATATAATTAATTGAATGATGAATAAACAGTGAGGGGTATGAATACACTAGATATCAGCCTGTGAGCAGTATGAACAGTGTATGAATATGCTAAGATATATAAAGTATGAAAACGGTAGGACCATACCGTTCTCCAGCCCCAACCCCCCCATGTTTCATGTTGGGGACCCTTTGTTTAAAACTAATTGGCCATCGGAATGTGTGGAGTCACATTCCACAGCTCTCCCCCCTCCTGTGATCCCCCGCACACAGAGAGAGAAATATCAAACATTTAATAAAAGTGAAAAACAATGAACAAGACTTAACGTATTCATCATAATTAATTATATTTATTTCGTTTGGATGTAGGTGATCTTCTACTATATGAACATTTTGGACCCAAAATCACAACATATATGTAAAAACAGATTTTGAAAATGATTTTATTTTTCACAACACAAACATACACAACGAAACCATTTAAAAGCTGGAAATATATACATGGGATGTGACTATGATAATGTGAAAGTTTGATTGAGGTAGCATGGGATTTCATTCTGATAAGGCAAAAGTGTTATTATAAATATAATACAAATATATATATATATATATATACACATTATGTACAAACATCTGTTTTTTCTGTCTTTATCTGTGCCACGCTTCAAAGCGGTTTCTGTCAACTACGACACAGAGGGCAACATCACAGATTCCTCCTCCTCCATGTCAAAAAACAAGCTTAAAGCTTGACTCACGTTCAGAGTTCTCTTCATCATAGTTGAGTCCTCAAAACTCTAAATATATCTAACTATATCTACATTTTCAATGTTTGTTTGTCACTTTACTTCAATCGCAGTCTCCCGCAGCCTCTCTTCGTCTCCCGCCGCCTGTCTTCGTATATCTTCGTCTCTCTCCATTTCCCGCCGTCTCTCTTCGGTTCCCGCCGTCCCTCTTCGTCTCTTTTCGTCACGTTTCGTATCACTCCGTTTACCTGATTACCTCACCCCTTCCTGGTAAATACATCCTGTTGAGCAGAATCTACAGTTTCCAGTATTTTCCGTTTCGTAAAATGATAAAATACGGCGAAAATATTAAAATATGTGCCTCCATTATTCATACTTCTGAAATATATCTGTATTAACTTTATATCATCGTATGTCCGTGTTTATTGGGTATTTTTGCATGAAACAAAGACTGGCATATAGTTTCGAGCCAGTACTTTCGACAGAAATACACATATACATCCTGTTGAGCAGGATCTACAGTTTCCAGTATTTTCCGTTTCGTAAAATGATCAAATATGGCGAAGATATTCAAATATGTGCTTCCATATTTCATACTTTTGAAATGTATTAACTTTATATCACCGTATCTCCGTGTTTACTGGGTATTTTTGCATGAATCAAAGACTGGGATATACAGTAGTTTCAAGCCAGCACTTTCGACAGAAACACACGGCAATGTTGTCCGGACTGCATAAAAACAATGCGGCACCGGCTTGAACAGGTCATGTGATCTGATCACGCCGGCGTGACGGTCGACTCCAAAGGGTTAATATTAAATACATATAAGTATTTTTACAACTTGTATTTAGAAATACTCTGTTGTAATTATTGATGCATACATGTGTTCATCCATTTAATGTGGCATCTGCTATAATGGGGTTAATGTATGATATTACTTAATAATACAATACATTATAATATATGATATGATAATTACATTTTAGTTTTATTCATTTCTTATTTCATAGTTTCTCATTATTATTATTATTTTTTATCGCTCATCTTATTTTTGATTTTATTAATCTGTGTGAATCTGTGCTGTCCTGTTTTTCACTCTCACCCTGTTGCTGTTTGAACTACTGAATTTCCCCACGGGATTAATAAAGGTCCATCTTATCTTATCTTAATGTATAAGTTGATTTACTTCAATCTACTGTACAATATTACAGGAAATATACTGCATAAAGCAAACTATATACTTTATTTGATCTAAAATATTGATGTTTCTACAACACCCATTGTGTATTTTGTGAATGAAGCGCCATCTCATGGTTAAATCCTGTAATTGAACAAATGGGGAAATTGGGCAACGCCCTCTAGCAATTTGGCAACACCCCCAGCCACTGGCATCCGCTGGGCTTTTGACTGGGACACACCCTTTTGAGTCTGATCTGGAGTGCTACATCTGTAGTTTTGTCTGTGTTGGTGTTTTTCTTGTCTTTGGGTTTCCTGTCTTATTGTGTTAAGTGTTCACCCCCGTTTCCTGCCTGTCTGCTTTCTGTCTGTTTCCCTCCCTGATTACCCGATTGTGTTCACCTGTTGTCCTTGTGTTTCTCCTCCCCTGCCCGGCTGTTTCTCGTTGTCATGATTACCCCTTCTTGTATTTAGTCTTGTCTCTGTCTGTGTTCAGTGTTGGGTCATTGTTTGTTGGTGACGGAGGTCACCGGAGAGTGTTCTGTTCTGTATTTGTCATTTATCCTTTATCCTTTATCCTTTATCCTTGGAATAAAGGGTTTCTCAAAAGTTATCTGCATTTGGGTCCTGCTTCCTTCACTCATCCGTGACAAATATACTGCTTATATGCATGTTAATTCACAACTAGTTGATGGTTAATTTGTGTACCTTAATATAAAGCCAGGGTTCATACACTTTTTCACCAATGACTTTTCCATGACTTCTCAATGAACTTTACCTAATTTTCCATGACCAAAAAAAAAATTCCACTGAAAATGGTTTATTTTAACATGGAACAGGAAAATAAGGTCTGCATATGAAACATGTTGTGCCTATCTAAAACAAATCAAATAGTAGGCTTACTAGCTTCTACAGGCTAAAGCAACTGTAGTCAGGGATGCAAACTCATCAGGTATGAAAAAGGTGACAAGGACCCAAGCCCCCGACTCCCCCACCCCACAGAATATCGGCTTTAAAATGAGGAATAACAGTATTTTAGCAGTCAGAACAACTAAAGCAGCAGTTAATAACAGAAACGCCAAAGAGTCACATCTAGTAGAAATATATAAAAGCATTTATTTTAATTGTGTAGCAGTCAGTTTATAATTCTGGCAGCACTGTTGAGCATTTTGAAAATGTATTTTCATGCCTCTGTACAAGGCTTAGCCTTAGTCTTTCTATCTTTATAGCCACTGGTGTAAAGTAACTAAGTTCATAAACTCAACAAGTACTATACTTGGGTACAATTTTGAGATACTTGTACTTTATTTAAGTATTTCAATGTTTTGCTACTTTGTTCTTCTTCTCCTCTACAGTTCAGAGGTAAATTGTATTTAATACCTTTAGTTACTTTACAGATGTGGATGAATGATGTGAAATATAATCAAGTGTTAAATCAGACTTTAGTTCCACCTGGAGTAAATTCACAAGCTACCCTGCAGTATACAAAGTCATTCAAACTAGCTGCACCTTTACCAGCTTTGAGAACACTTTAATGATCAATCATTATAACACATATCATATATTATTCTGAAATGGACCAATCTGCACAATGACTACTTTTACTGTCGCTACTTTCACTATATTTTGATGAGAATACTTTTCTACTTTTACTTGAGGAACATTTTGAATGCAGGACTTTTACTGAAACGGAGTATTCCTACACTCTGGTACTTCTACTTTTACTGAAGTACAAGACCTGTACTTCTACTTTTACTAAAGTACAAGATCTGAGTACTTCTACTTTTACTCTAGTAAAGATCTATACTTATACCACCTCTGTTTATAGCCTATGAAAAAAACTATTAGAAAACGAAGGCTAAAGCTAACGTTAGCAGATAGTGACAATGTATGCTAGCTAGCTAGCTCAACGATTCCTTAAATAATATTGCGACAGAAAAACTTTTCACGCTCTACCGCTCTGCTCTGAACACCTGAACACCTGAACGGCCCGTTCTAACAGCTGTTCAGCAGCGGCTCAGTCTGTGCCACAGTGACTCCGCACAGTTAACGAACGCACGTAGATAATGTAGCTGACCCTCATCCCGGAGCAGCAGAGTTCAGCTGGCCCGACAGGCAGGAAGACTCGAGCACACAGCTCGCACTTCATATATTAAAAAATAACACCATATGCGTCATGATGGCACATAACAGCTCGCGACCGCAGATTATTTCGGCGGTTAGATAAAATGTAAATTATATTTGACGCAACTTTAGTTACATTTCCATGACTTTTCCAAAACTTTGGGAAAAATATTGTTTTCCATAACTTTTCCAGGGCCTGGAATTTGCATTTTGAATTTCCATGACTTTTCCAGGTCTTCAATGACCGTACGAACCCTGTAAAGTGTTGCGGTTATATTGTACCCTAAAGATAAATTATATTTTCTATATCATTCACCAATGGAGTATGTAAAGACAGGGTGCCGTATTTATTTGGTATTTATTGGGTATTTACTGTATATATTTGTGGTTAATCGTTTAATGTAGCCTAAACATTTAATGACTTGAATATTTAAGGAATGAATGAGTGCCATCCAATTAAGGTCAGAGGCTCCTATGAAAGGCAGCCATTCTGGGTTTGTGGGTTGTTGTGTGTGTTGGAGGGCAGCCATGATGTGAGATACATTTAAAAGAGTTCTTTTTGAGACGCCATTTGGACTCATGAGGCGCTTTTACACCAAATACTTTTCCCAGGAATAGTTCCCGGAACTTAGTTCCCCGGAAATCTTTAGTTCCGGAACTATCTAGTAGATCGCGTTCACACCTGAATAAGTCCCTGAGGGAGAATTACGCAAATGAAGCCGCTGACGTCACTTCTTCTTCTTCTGCTTTGGGTTTACTGGCAGGCCGCAAACAACCTCACGGCGTATACTGCCGCCGGAAGTCCCCGGAGTTGGGGTCTGGCTTCAGTAGAAGCTGCTGGGAGTCTTCCAAGCAGTTCTACTGAAGCCTTCTGAGTAAATTGCCAGAAGCACCGACACCTCCTCATCACTCCATCGCTCCCATGTTTTCTTTGTGTTGCCATAAGTTAGTCCCTCTCCGTTGGTGTTTCTGGGCTAATGCTAATGCGAGCAAATAAAATGACGGCTTCACAAAAACTTTTCGCCATTTTACAGGCCGTGGTTTGCAATTCGCCCAGACAATCAGAACCTTTTCCTCCCCAGGCGAGTACCACCTCTCTAGCAGGGACTGAAAAGGGGTGAAAAGGTTCCCGAAAAAAGTTCTAGTTCCAGATCTTTTTGGTGTGAACGCAAAATCCCAGGAACTATCGGAACTATTCCTGGGGAAAGTACTCCGGTGTGAAAGCCCCTATGGTCTCCTCTGTGCCCCCATGGCAGCTCGGGAATTTGTGACAAAGTAGAACATTTGTAGTCATTTACAAAGCAGTTGCAAGTCTCCAAAATGTACAGGCATGAACACATCTACTACATTTCCAGCTTGACGGTCCACAATGCGTAGTTGAGAGACCTCTTTTTGGTATAGATTCACTTTGTTAGCTTTAGCTAGCTGTAAACTAGCTTTAACGCAGTTTGGCAACTTTGCAGTGAAAGATGGTCAAAAAATCTAAAGCAGAGGCTTTATTTTTCATAAGCTGCAAACACAAATAGTGTTTTTCATATATTGTCTTAGGAACTCTGAGTTAAACACTTTTCTGCTAACTCACTAGCTGAATAACGGCTTATTATATGACCAGAGTCTTTCCCTATACAAAGCAATGTCGCATAGCTTACACTTTTACCCACAATGCCACACACTTTTAACTCTAGAGACCAACAGTAGCCAAGTATGTCAAATGTGTCAAAACTGACTCCAACAGTGTGGCGTGCCTGGCAGGAGGCTTTGTCTCACACTGACTACTAGAGTTGTAAAGAATTAATTTGCACTTAGCTCAGCATGTTGCTATAGCATAATTGTCCTTTAAAATGCAAACCTTCCTTATACAACCTGATCTCACCAGAATGCGTGACTCCACCACGACTTCTTAACACCACAATGCGTGGTGGAGTCACGAACTTTGTTACATTTGCGTGTTGGCACCACGCAAACAACCCCAATGTAAAGTGAATGAGGCTCCTTTGTCGTGGTGCACACACGCATTTCTACAACGTCCCGCAGTGAGCTTTTATTCTATAAAACGTTTTTTTAAATCTACTTTATAACTTGTAGTAACTGACGGGAGGCTTCTTTTATTTTATTTGTATTCATAATAATTAAAAAAATTCGTCAGAATGTAAAAATTACATTAGTTACGAATTTGTGTTCTCAAAAAACAGTGCATTGTGTGTAATGCAACTGTGATTTTTATTAAATTAGTTAGTTTTTAAGGAAGGCCAGAGCTTCAGCTGTGTCAAATAGATTGTTCCCTTTAGTTAACGTTATTTAAAAGATAATGATCATGTCCCCTGTATTGTATTACGAGCGTCCATTCCCATTGGATAACGGAGAATTGTACACCCGGAAGTAAGAATTCTCCTTACTGTCGATTGATTATACAGTGATATCTGCACTACTCATCGACTAAAAAACACCAGATTATCCTTGTTAATTACACAACATTGATTGGTTTGAATTGTGTGCAATGCTTTTGAGTTTTAGGATGGCCGAAGACACTACACTACCCAGAATCCTCAGCTATTGTTTGGGACTACACCATGTGCTTAGCTTGACAAACCGGTGATCAGTCCTCAACCTCTGTGATTGGATGCGCGAAGTTTACACAGAGCGTCAAAAGGGACTTTGAAATGGAATGAAACCCATCGACGGCACACTATTCAAAACAGGAATCGAACGTGTCCTACCCCCCCTTAGGTCACAGGCTCCTCCAACAGTGCTACGCAATAAAACAGATAGGCCTACACGGAAAAAATAGTGAAATAGTGCAATAAGAGTCTACAAGTGATTGGAATATGATATATTAGATACATCATTTCTAAGTAGCAGCCAGATGAATGTTATGGATGTTGTTTCTAAGTTCAGGTGTTTAATAATCGTATAGCCTGTGGGATGAAGCTGTCTCTGTGTCTGGTGGTTTTAGTCCGGATGCTGCGGTACCGCCTGCCAGACGGCAGCAGACAGAACAGTTTGTGGCTGGGGTGATGGGGGTCTTTTATAATCCTGAGGGCTTTCTTTAAGGTTAACCTGGTATTTTTACTCCACTACATTTATTTTAGTTACTTTACAGATTTGGATTAATGATGTGAAATATAAACAGCCCTTAAATCAGACTTTAGTTACACTGAGTGAATTTCAGTGAAGGTGATTGTCAAGTGCCAACAATCAGGCGAGATATTTGATAGTTGGTGCTTGAGAAGACTACATATTTATCTGCAGATCCGTTTAAAGCATATTCATTACTCGTTATTCTCTAATAGTTAATTAAAGACTGTATATAATTGCTATTTTGCACATCCCTTTCAAGATTTCAAGATTTTCTAAGGTTTATTGACATACACAACAGTGTAGTTATGTAATGAATGAAAAACTTGAGTCACAGGTTCCTCAACAGTGCATTACAAGACATCTATCAATATGTGTGTATACTTCCACCATTACAGTGTCGTATTCTGCACATTTCTTATACTATCTACATATATAAGATTATAATTAATGTGCATAATATCAGTTAAAATAAGTGCTTCAACATAGTTAACATTGCAGGAAAGTTGATTGTCAAGTTCCAAAACAAACCATGCAATTTAGACTTTGTCAGGCTTAATATTTAGATACCCCCAAAGCTTTTTTCCTATTTAAATGAAGACCTTAACCTAAAGTATTCTTTAATGTTTAAATAAAGCCTTATTAGTTAGCACATCCTCCTATCAGGTACTAAACTGTTTTATTCTAGATATCATTTGAGTATCTTCTTGATATTTTCTATTCTATATTTATATCATTGACCTTCTACTTTCCCACTATTTTGTATGTACTCTTAATATTTAAATGTTTTCATAAAATATAACACATTCAAAAGTGCTTTACAAAAATGAAAGACATTAAGAAAAAGGCATTTTAAACAGTCGTTAAAAAGCAACACAATCTTCCTGCATTGCAATTACTCTAAACGTGCAATAACGTGCTTTAACCAGTAGGTGGTTTGGGTTCAAAAGCTGTCAAGTTTACAGTGTTAACAAAATAAGATATACTGCTGTTTCTGGTTTAGTTTACAACGAATATTATTTTGTTATTGTCTTGATATTTGTAACACAAAAGCGATGGAAAAACCCCACAGCAACACAGAAAAGATGGTATTAACATGACCCAGCGGTCTAGTAGTTAATAAAAAACAATAATATCAAAACAAAATATGACTTCTAATTTATTGTGAAATTAAAACAGAACAGTAAAAGAATAGTTTCCGGTCTATTCTGATGCCCGATCGCTGGAGATAAATAAAGAACTATGACAGATGTGTAATATTTAATGCAGCCAAACCATTTATTACAATGCATTCATGTGATGACTTTCAAAGAGTAAATAAAGCAAGCACTGCTGAATAAAGTATGATTTTCTCTTTTACGAAACGTTTTTTTTCATATGGAATGCAGTTGGAGGTCAACCAATCAAAGAGCTTGAGGACTGATCACGGGGTTTGTCAAGCTAAGCACATGGTGTAGTCCCAAACGATAGCTGAGGATTCTGGGTAGTGTAGTGTCTTCTGCCATCCAAAAACTCCGAAAAAATCTTTGTTTCTCCGAATTGAAGGGGGAAAATACAAAAGCATTGTACACAATTCAAACCAATCAATGTTGTGTAATTAACAAGGACAATTTTGTGTTTTTTAGTCAATGAGTAGTGCAGATATCACTGTAAAATCAATCGACAGTAAGGAGAATTCTTACTTCCGGGTGTACAATTCCCTGTTATCCAATGGGAATGGACGCTCGTAATACAATACAGGGGACATGATCATTATCTTTTAAATAACGTTAACTAAAGGGAACAATCTATTTGACACAGCTGAAGCTCTGGCCTTCCTTAAAAACTAACTAATTTAATAAAAATCACAGTTGCATTACACACAATGCACTGTTTTTTGAGAACACAAATTCGTAACTAATGTAATGTTTACATTCTGACGAATTTTTTTAATTATTATGAATACAAATAAAATAAAAGAAGCCTCCCGTGAGTTACTACAAGCTATAAAGTAGATTTAAAAAAACGTTTTATAGAATAAAAGCTCACTGCAGGATGTGGTAGAAATGCGTGTGTGCACCACGACAAAGGAGCCTCATTCACTTTACATTGGGGTTGTTTGCGTGGTGCCAACACGCAAATGTAACAAAGTTCGTGACTCCACCACGCATTGTGGTGTTAAGAAGTCGTGGTGGAGTCACGCATTCTGGTGAGATCAGGTTGTCCTTATAATAGTTATAATAATTATCTTGCAGTGCGGAGGGAACATGTGGAGCTTTACTCTTATATGTTTCCTAATGACTGAAAAGCATTTGCGGCATATTAAAATAAAAGACTAGGTGTTCATAGTGGTGAGTAAGCTGTGGTGCACAGGCTGTTTCAAATGGCTTTTTTAATTAGCAGCTTACAATATGATTGACCTTATTTGGACACCGGCTTTCTTTTTGTTAAATTGGATTGGGGGAATTAAGTGCAAGGTGGCAAAGGAAATTTGTTTTTACATTAGCACTCACAATAAATGACTGTTTAAATTGTATTCAAATGTCCTTTTATATTGTGTTTTGCACTTTGTCTCGATGTCTTTTGTGATCCATGTAATGGTCTTTGAATTGCCATGTTGCCAGAATAACAGACTTTCAACAGGATGTTTTTTACACTACTGGGGTTTCGTAATCAAGGGCTGTCAGAACGATGGCATAACACTAGGGGTACTTACACATCTTCTATAATACTTTATAGGAGAGTAGTTCCATGCAATTTGAGATTCAGTTTTTCCCCATTGTATACCAAACACACCTAATGGAGTGGTATCCCCTTTACAGAGATCTAAGACCCATGTGGATTGGATTTTCTTTAATCCCATTTTGGAAGAATGCTATGTTCTGTGCTTTAGTTGCTGCAAACAGATGATTACTCAGCTGTCACTATCTGCACCCAACCCCAATTGCAAAGGATCTGCAAAGGCTTAAAGTCTAGGCATGAGCATTTACCAACAAAGTGACATCACTATGTAACACTTGCACTTCTATTAGCTAGCGCTCCGCCACAGTGTACGTGATAAGGGGCGGGACATCTCTAAGTGGAAGACCAATCACAACGGAGCCATTCAGCTAACCAATCAGAGCAGACTGGGGTTTTGGTTGAACTTCAGCCCTCTGTGAACACATGCACGCTCATTAATTTAATTGAGGCCAGTTTGTCAATCAGTCGGGATGCAACCACTTGGGAAAGCACTGACTAGTGATGTCAGGGTGGTCTGACAATGGTCTGACTTATATGAGTCGCTCTTGAGATCAGTTACAAAGGATTTTGCTTTATCATTTAATTTGGAGGACTTCTGTATATATATATACTACAGTATATGTATTACATTGTTGTCATGGATTGAATGGAGACACCAATAACAGGGCGTGCAATTTTGAATGCAAGTTTTAAAGTTGTGTGCAACAAAATTAATATATCAGACACAAGTCACAACCAATCAACAAAGTACCACATTTCCCTAATTGTTCCTATGTTAATGTCCAAAAATATGAAATAATAACTTAAAACGGTAAAGGTTCTTGGAGAAGAATTAAGATATCTAAAAAGAATATGCAAGCTAAGTTTTCCCTCTGCATCAAAAAGCAACAAATATAAAGGACATTATATAGTAAGTTAGAAAGTCATGAATATGCAAATAACCGTCAGAACTACTAATGTAGCGGTGCAGGGGTTTAGATGGGGACTCAACCCTGTTGATATCTATCTGTGGATGTTAGGGCAGAGTTACTGTAAGCTGTTCAGCGGAGCTAGTCAGAGATGAGTCACAGAGCTTCAGTTCACTGATCAACACCTCCGCCTCAGCCCCCTGGCACAGCTTGACACACATACACACCCTGGTGTCAATCTGTCAGAAACAAATGGGGTGAGGTGCACTCAGCCTGCACCCGCTGAGTGTACCCATATCCCCCTACTGCGCAGACATGGCAGACATCGTTTTATCTATTGAACTATATAGGTAATATTGTACAGATGCATGTTTTCTTATACAGTATGCAATCATTGAACATAGCTGTTATACTGAGGCATTTACTGGATCATGCCTTGGGAGCTTACTCAGGAGGAAGTAACATTCACAACTTTTATTTTTCCTAGTGTGGATATTCAGTTGGGAATTGAAAGGAACATTTTAGGAAATACACTTGTTTGTGGTGGTTTTTTGCCTAGGGATCGATGAGTAGTTCAAAAGCACTCTCACATCTGTCGATAATGTTTGGAGCTATTAGCCTAACTTAACATAAATATTAGAAGTTAGGGCTAGCTAGAAAATAAATTAAACATACACCTATCTGCACCATGGATGTATAGGGGGAACTGGATAAAGCGTCAGAGACGGGGCACCGATGAGAGTTGCTCAGCATGAAGCCCAAAATGAAGCAACCGTAGATTGAGAAAGTACCCGGATCATCATAGAGCATGCGCACTTGAGTTTTCCTTAAGCCTGCCTCTGATCTTCCACTCTCATGATATGCCGAATTACAGACGTTACTTTCCCTATGTAAGTCAATGGGGAAATTATTTTTGGGCCAAAATGATGTCACAAACAACAAAGGAAGTGTGGTGCCACTAAGAACATTTTTTTCAAAGGCCGGCCCACTTCCTTTGGGGTTGATCAGCACGTCGATTGAGTTAGCTTTTGAACACATTATTGTTTGTTTAAGGTGTACAACTATTTCTTGGCCAGGAGAAATCACTTCCTGTACCCATACAAAGTTAAATCAAAGGCTTACCACATTAAACAGTTTCATCAATCAGCCACCTGTATACATTAGCTTACAGTGTTTTTCCTTTCCCCATATATTAGCACATTATACATTGTATGGCATTTTACCAGCAATACATCAATATGCATGAGTGCCATCTGCAGTCAGGAGAAATGTGTATGGCTTGTGTATTCTGATGAGTTAGTAAGCACCAATCCATCAAACACACTGTGTGAAATACAATCCATGAGCCAATTCTAAATGGTAAACATAGTAATTTAAAGCATCCTGTTTAAAAGAAAGCACATTTACAGTACTGCTATGATAATGTAAAGCTGCATTAGTGTGGGATTCAGAACTATTTGTCGCTTAAGTAATCTTAAAAAAGTTGAGTCAGCAATTATTTAACTGCAACTACAAGGTTTTTTATTTTGTCATACGAACATAGCTATAGTGTAGTTATGACAATGAAAATCTTAAGTCACAGGCTCCTCCAACAGTGCAACACAATAAAACAGATAAACAGAAAAATATAGCGCAAGTAAATATTAAATACAAAAAGAAAAATAGTTTAAAAAGGTGAAATAGTGCAATAAGAGTATATGCAAGTTATTCAAATATGAGATATTAGATAAATAATTTCTAAGTAGCAGCCAGATGAATGTTATGCATGTTGTTTCGACAGTTCAGGTGTTTAACAGTCTTATTGCCAGTGGGCTGAAACTGTCCCTGAGTCTGGTGGTTTTAGTCCGGATGCTGCGGTAACGCCTGCCAGACGGCAGCAGAAAGAACAGTTTGTGGCTGGGGTGATGGGGGTCTTTTGTAATCCTGAGGGCTTTCTTCTTGAGCCGCTGGGAGTAAAGGTCCTCCATGGATGGCAGCTCCGTCCTGGTCATGTTCTGTGCAGTTTTCACCACCCTCTGTAAAGCCTTACGATTGAGGGCGGTGCAGCTGCCGTACCAGGCCGTGATGCAGCCAGTCAGGATACTCTCTATGGTGCACCTGTAGAAATTGCAGGGTAGAAGTTGCAGAGTATCCTGGAGTACATGTATAAGGGTGGCCATTTTTAAATAACTAATATGTGACCCGCTCTATCGAAATCAGTCAGAAGTCGCAACGGCTCATTTCAAAATAAACGTGGATTTACATAAAAAACTATTTTTTCGGTGTTTGGGTGTTTTGTTTGATTTTAAACAAACAAAGTCTTGGCTTTCAGAATATGAACCTTTTATTTCCAAAATCACACGATAAATACATTTTTGAAGCTTGTAAAGGGACGAAGACAGGCACCTCTCACTCGCAATCTGCTCTTCCGCAGCGCTGCCCCCCCTCCCTCCGGCTGAAATTATGAATGTAAGAGTATAGTAATCATAGATAACATGGCAGGGTCCGTTACAGTTTGTTTTCATCTGATTTAAATTAAACAAAGTCTTGGCTTTCAGAATATTAAACTTGTTTCGGCAAATTCAGATGATAAATACAACTTTGAAGCTTATAACGGCATAATTACAAGCGGAGAACGGAGTAACTTTACGTCACTGCAGGCATAACAACAGCCGGTGTTTCTCGTGAGTGTTTTCCCCGGGAAACAAACACAATACACACAAACGCAAAATTACACAAACGTATACACACACTCGCACGCTTCCCCTCCAAACGAAAATATCTTCCCTCCGTAGTATTTTGATCATTTGCTCCACTAATAATCAATCAGATCGATCGATTCCAGAGAAGAGAAAACTTTGAAGGCCTTTTTCTCAAAATGATGTCTCGGTGACAGTCATTATATAATGTGACATATTTCGCTTAATAGTTGGAGTACAAAAACAATCCTGATATCATTAGAAAGCTAGGGATATCCTCTTTCCAACAGTGTATACAACTCAAAATGTGTCTTCGGGTCAATGCGACTGATTTCGATAGAGCAGGTCACATTTTGAGTTGTATACACTGTTGGAAATTCCTAGCTTTCTAATGCGGGATTGTTTTTGTACTCCAAATATTAAGCAAAATAAGTCACATTATATAATGACTGTTACAGAGTCATAATTTTGAGAAAAAGCCTTTAAAGTTTCCTCTTCTCTGGAACCCATCGATCTGATTGATTATTAGCGGAGCAAATGATCAAAATACTACAGAGGGAAGATATTTTCGTTTGGATTACTGGTCTGGGGGAAGCTCGCAAGTGTGTTTGTATACGTGTGTGTGTTTGTGTAGTTTTGCATTTGTGCGTATTGTGTTTGTTTCCCGGGGAAACACTCACCAGAAACACCGACTGTTGTTATGCCTGCTGTGACGTCAAGTTACTCCGCTTGTAATAATTCCGTTACACAGTGGCGGTTCTAGACCAATTTGACTGGGGGGGCCACTGGGGGGCCAGTTATTTTCTGAGGGGGGCACAATAAATGCAGGACGAAAAAGAAAACTAGACAGTATGAAGTAATTGCGCATAAGAAAACAATGCAATACAGTTATTGGTATTTGTTTCAGTACACTTATTTATTTCAGATAGATCTTATAGTTATTACTGTTAGCTTCAGCTTAAGTTATAGTACAATGTTTGCGCTAACACCATATTTATATAAAAATAAAGGCAATGAACAGTTACATCTCTACTTTACATAAGGGTGTCTGCACAATCTCACATTACAGCAACAAAATCCTGCGGTTTTTGGGGGCCACATGGGGGGTCAGAGATCAGTGTTATGGGGGCACTGGCCCCCCCTAGAACCGCCCCTGCCGTTACAAGCTTCAAAGTTGTATTTATCATCTGAATTTGCCGAAACAAGTTTAATATTCTGAAATCCAAGACTTTATTTAATTGAAATCAGATTACATTACATTGCATTTAGCTGACGCTTTTATCCAAAGCAACTTACAATAACTGCATTCGACCAGGAAGACACAACCTTGAAGAAAACAGAATCATATAAGTACATCAGGTTTCATAGAGCCAAACATTTCAAGTGCTACTCAACTGGCTATAGATAAGCCAGTCCTTTATTAGTATACAAGTGCTTTGTGAGTAATTCTATTGCTCGAAGTGGAGTCGAAAGAGATACGTTTTCAGTCTGCGCCGGAAGGTGTGCAGGCCTTCTGCTGTCCTGATTTAAATGGGGAGCTCATTCCACCATTTTGGAGCCAGGATAGCAAACCCACGTGTTTTTGCTGATGGGAACTTGGGTCCCCCTCGCAGCGAGGGTGCAGCGAGTCGTTTGGCTGATGCAGAGCGTAGTGCACGCGCTGGGGTGTACAGTTTAACCATGTCCTGGATGTAGGAAGGGCCAGATCCATTCGCAGCATGGTACGCAAGTACCAGTGTCTTGAAGTGGATTCTAGAAGTTACCGGAAGCCAGTTAAGGGAGCGGAGGAGCGGCGTGGTGTGGGAAAATGTTGGAAGGTTGAAGACCAGACGAGCCGCTGCATTCTGGATGAGCTGCATAGGTCGGATGGCACATGCAGGTAGACCAGCCAGGAGGGAGTTGCAGTAGTCTAGGCGTGAGATGATGAGAGCCTGGACCAGAACCTGCGTCGCTTTCTGGGTCAGCTGGGGACGTATCCTCCAGATGTAAAGAGTGTATCTGCAGCAGCGGGTTGTAGCAGCTATGTTTGCAGTGAAGGACAGTTTGTTATCTAGGATCACACCCAGATTCCTTGCAGTCTGAGTCGGGGAAACAACAGAGTTGCCGATGTTGATTGTCAGGTCAAGAGTGGGACAATCTTTTCCCGGAAGGAAAAGCAGTTCAGTCTTGTCAAGGTTGAGCTTGAGGTGATGAGCAGACATCCACTCAGAGATGTCAGCTAGACAAGCAGAGATGCGTGCGACAACCTGGGTATCTGAGCGGGGAAAGGACAGAATTAATTGGGTGTCGCCAGCGTAGCAGTGGTATGAAAAACCATGCGGGCTAATGACAGATCCGAGCGAGTTTGTGTACAGGGAGAAGAGGAGGGGACCAAGAACAGAGCCCTGAGGGACCCCTGTAGTTAATTGACAAGGGTCGGACTCGGACCCTCTCCAAGTTACCCTGTAGGTACGGTCTTTGAGGTATGAGGTGAGGAGGGAAAGTGCAGAGCCTGAAACAAAAAGTTTTTGGAGAGTGCGAAGGAGGATCTGATGGTTCACCGTGTCGAATGCAGCAGACAGGTCCAACAGGATGATGACAGAGGAGAGGGATGCTGATTTGGCAGTGTGCAGTTCCTCAGAGACAGCAATGAGAGCAGTTTCTGTGGAGTGACCGGCCTTGAAACCAGACTGGTGCGGATCCAGAAGGTTGTTCTGGTGGAGATAACAGGAGAGTTGTTTAAAGACCGCACGTTCAAGTGTTTTAGACAGGAACGGGAGGAGAGAGACAGGCCTGTAGTTTATAACATCAGACGGGTCGAGAGTGGGTTTCTTTAGGAGAGGGTTTACTCTTGCCTCCTTGAGACTGTTTGGAAAGTGACCAGAAGTTAGAGAGAAGTGTGTATCATCAACCTTTTTTTCAAAGTGGTTAACAAAGTCGCTTGACAGAAGCGAGGAGGGGGAAGGGGCTTTGGGGGGGTCCAAGAGGGTGGAAAAGATTGAAAATAGTTTTTTGGGATCGGAATAGGAATATTCGATCTTATCTTGAAAGATAGTGTTTTTGCCTGAGAGATCGAAGCAGAGAAAGAGGAGAGGAGAGCCTGATAGGTTAGGAGGTCGTCATGGTGTTTGGATTTCCACCGTTTCCGCTCTGCTGCCCGAAGGACGGTTCTATTAGCACGCAGTGCGCCATTTAGCCAGGGAGCAGGAGGGGACTGACGAGCCTGCCGAGATGTGAGAGGACAGAGAGAATCCAGAGAGGATGAGAGAGTAGAGAGGAGAGTTTCTGCAGCAGAGTTTGGAGGCAGAAGTTGGAACAAGTCAGACGAAGGGAGGGTTGAGAGCACCGATGAGGCAAAGGTAGAGGGGGAGAGGGAACGAAGGTTACGGCAGACAGGTGCAGGATGAGAAGAGATTAGTTTGTTATGTTTGGAAAGGGGTAGAGCGAATGAAATGAAGAAGTGATCCGAGGTGTGGAGCGGGTTTACAGAGAGGTTAGAAGTAGTGCAGTTCCTTGAGAATATGAGATCAAGGACATTGCCAGCTTTATGAGTTGGTGGGGATGGAGACAGTGAAAAGGCAAAGGCGGTTAAAAGAGATGTTAGTTCAGATATCTTCTCTGTCTGGAGGTTGAAGTCTCGAGAAGTACAGCGGGAGGGCCAGTCTCAGGGATGTGTGAGAGGAGATGATCTAATTCCTCCAAGAAGTCCCCCAAGGCGCCTGGTGGACGGTAGAGAACAACAATGGTTAATTGTATAGGATGGGTTACAGTAACGGCATGGAATTCAAAGGTGGAAGGAGTGCAGTTAGGTAGCTTGAAGAGGGAAAAGCTCCAGTTGGGAGAGAGCAGGAGACCAGTGCCACCTCCTCTGCCAGTGGGTCTGGATGTATGGGTGAAGGAATATGCTGTGGAGAGAGCTGCTGGGGTGGATGTGTTGGATGGAGTAATCCAGGTCTCAGTGAGAGCAAGGAAATCCAGAGACTGCAGAGAGGCATAGCCAGAGATGAAGTCAGCCTTAGGAACAGCTGACTGGCAGTTCCACAGACCACCTGAAACTAGCTGTTGGATCTCAGTGGAGCATGTGAGATAGACGAGAGCAGGGCGGTTATATCGATTAGGAGATACACGGCGCCAGTG
The DNA here is from genome assembly GCF_902827115.2 of Pseudochaenichthys georgianus. NCBI lineage: Eukaryota > Metazoa > Chordata > Actinopteri > Perciformes > Channichthyidae > Pseudochaenichthys > Pseudochaenichthys georgianus. Next base: position 67,564 of record NW_027263164.1, read on the forward strand.
ATAATTGCAAGAAGACACATGAACAGGAATGGAGAAAATACACATGATTATAGCATGAGGGGCTAAAAAACTAAATAAAACACCAGCGATACTTGACTCAATCAGAGTAGGATTTGCCTCCTCTTTGCCACCCTCGTGACTCCCTCAGGACTCCAATGTATTTTGTCAGATGAAAACAAACTGTAACGGACCCTGCCGTGTTATCTATGATTACTACACGCCTTACATTCATAAATTCAGCCGGAGGGAGGGGAAGCAGCACTGCGGAACAGCAGAATGGCAAGTGAGAGCTGTCATCTTCCCTTTACAAGCTTCAAAAATATTTATCGTGTGATTTTGGAAATAAAAGTTTCATATTCTGAAAGCCAAGACTTTGTTTATTTAAAATCAAACAAAACACCCGAACAACTATTTTTTTACGCAAATCCACGTTTATTTTGAAATGAGCCGTTGCGACTCCCGGCTGATTTCGATAGAGCGGGTATTTTATGCAATTATATATGCATGTTCATTTGTATCTATAACATGTCCTGAGAACTTACCCACTCAACTTATTGATGAATACATTTGTGTGAATGTGAATTGTCACATTCAGCGTCAGAAAGCCTTCACACATTTAGACATTCAGGGCGGAAACAACTCCCATCCTCTGGATTAAGGAACACATTTTAATAGAAAAACAAAGTTTTTTTCTTTGGCCTACAAAATGTTGCAAATTGTTCCGTTCTGCTGCGCAGTAAAAACCTCTCCGACTCAAACAAGCTGCAGTAATTGCAAACTAATGCCTCTTGGTGGAATTAGAGCACATTTAACAGCAAAACACAGATTAGTGTTTAAAGAAGATTTTAGCATGACCAATTTCAATTATTTTCAACTGTGACAATTACAGGAATCACACTTCACAAGCCACTGCGAAATGTTTTCCTCAAGCTCTTTTGGAAAGAGCCTGTACTTACTCTGGCGAAAAATGAACTGTGCACCTCTATCAGCTGTGGCATTTGAACGAATGGAGAAATGGCAGATACTTTATTGAAAGGCTGCTTAAGTAGCCAATAATTGAAGCCTATGACATTTTTTTGACAATAATTGCATAGAAGCATTATGGTAGGTTACTGGTTTTTTCTTACATGAAATGTTTGAAGGCCAATTGTAACTGTATTTCCTCCAGTTCAGCTGGATATACAAAGTGAAGACCACAACCATTTATTTTTGTATCAGATAAGATATCATCTCAGTTGTCATTGAATACATGTCAACAAATACACACCTTGTGGGATATTTTTTGCCGCCCTAATGAAAGGACATGAAGTGAGTGAAATAGATGAAAGCGTCCTCTGAAAACTCCCAATTAAATTATGTATGTCTTTGAAAATGTGCTCTTGCCTTTCAACACGTCTGATTCATTAAAACGACGTACATGCTTGCTTCTGAACTTGTTTCCTTTCAACCTCAGACCAATTACACGGCATTTCTCTAACCCATACTCCTTTCCCCCCCAGTTCTTTAAACCAATGCATAAAAGGGATGAAATGTACTCCTCCTTAGAATCCTGCTATAGGTTGAGTTCTACTTTGTCAAGAAGATAATTTTAAATATGGATATCAGCTTTAAGAAATGTATTTCAAAGTTCTGCTCTTAGTGAGGCTCTGCATATGATCCTCTTTGATGCTTTGATTTTCGGTTGATGGCCGTTTTCTGTGATTGCCATAGAAATGCTTCGCTGACCCAGTGTTTCCCCTAGGATGGAGTCATAGCAGCGGTGCTAAGGCACGTGGGTCCTGCATAATGTGAGCGCGGAGCGCGTGGAATTTTTTAGTGTGTGCACGTGCGAAGTGCGCCCCACCAATTTGTTTCTATGTGTCTGCCAGCACAAGAAAGGCTCTTGAGGCCTAGTACCAGGGCCGGTTCTAGCCAATGTGCTGCCCTAGGCTAGATTTTATATATAAAGAATAAATAAAAAATCTCTACAAAAGACAAATACACTACAAAAACAGAAACTTATTGACATAGGTGATATACGTCAACATGGCTTCAAATGTATTCAGTATTGTATGAACATGTTTGAATTGGGGGGTGGACATCACATCCTTTAGGGGAGTCTGGGGGTATGCCCCCCCGGGAAGATTTTTTTTAACATTTTAAAGTAAAATGCTTCAATCTGGTGCACTTTGAGCACACAATTACTAGAGACCTGATCTAGGGGGTACAACTCTAAACAACCATATGAAAAAGATCGGTTTACATTTTAATAATCAAATAAGTATCTGAACAAAACCAATAACCTACCATAGCCAATAACAAATAAATGTAACCTATTTTATTTTTGTTGTACATTCATATCTTATTTGACCAGTTAACATTTATTTATGCATATTTTTGTATGCATCTCTCCAACTTTAAACGATATTTTTGATTACTGTCCTATAGTATACATTGGAATGATTTCAAACCTGTTTTTATTTATCCTAATAATTATAAAGGAGTGCCTTGGAAATATGTGTTTACATAATATGTGGTCAAAACGTTTGAGACCCACTGAGATGACTTAGACTAAAATGTACTTTTTCTAAACACTCAGAGAGTCCTCTCTCTC
>NW_027263164.1:70656-110672 GCF_902827115.2 Pseudochaenichthys georgianus
ACATTTATTTAATTATGAATGTTGTTACATCAGGGCCGAAATGTTTTTTCCCCTCCCAGAGCTACCATCGGCAATGTCCTGCGCCGCGACTATTTGTATATAGGGGAAACACTGCTGACCTGATAAAACCAGATTCATTTCCCTCCCCTATATCTCCAGCACAGCTTTCAGCAAATTTCAAAACCCTACAGTCCAGGTCTTTGGAAAGATTCAATAATGTTTAATATCAGCCGCTCAGTCAGACAGACACACTGGTATCGGAGCTGAAGAGCTCCGCTGCTGCTTATATTGAAGCAGTTTACGATTTGCTCATTGACTTTGCCCATTGTCGCCTGTTGATAAGAAATAAGGGAAATGCTCCTAGTTTTTTTTCTCCTCAGTCGGCTTCATTTCCCTCCTGATGTGTTTTTCCGGGGGGATAAGAGGCCATGAATACGCTAAGTATCTTGAGGAAATGTGAGCAGAAAGCATCCAGTTAGGCATGAGTGGTTCCTTTCGCTACTTTGCCGTGAGTCTGAGTGGTGTCGAAAATGAGACACGTAACAATGGCGTTGCAGTTTTCATCAGTGAGCTGAGAACAAAAAAATAGAACTTCAAACATACTTCAGATCCGTCATCAACTGCTCTTAAGGTGAGGGATCGCTAGCAGACATTTCTCAGATGGAAAACAATGACAAAACTGCACAACTTACCAAGACTGTGCCATTTAGACTTGAAGTCACTTACACCATAGATGTTAGTAAGAGTTGCTAACACAGCACTTGTCCACGGTTGAATATAAAAATATATATATTAAAAAAGATTGAATGATGTTTCACAATTGTTATTTTATTTCATGAGCTGTGAGAGCTAACGGACTGCAACGAAAGCTCATATCAAACCACCGTTAAATCAGCAGCGAACCGCTTCAACACGTGTATTTCGGTTTATTCACGGCATTCATTTTGTTATTCTACACTACAGTATTGTTGTTTTATAGTTATCTGTTAATGTATACAACCCAATTTGCGTTCTTTGAAATTTAAAAGGATATTGCATTGTGTTTGTTACTTCCGTTGCAGTTGTCTTAAGTGTCATTTGGCTTGGCTTCCTATAGAGTGGCGAAGTCACGCCCATCTACTTCCGGTCCATGGGACCTTATTTCGGAAAAAATATGTATTGAAGTCAATGGAGAGAGAAAACGTATCTTTCGATCCCGTTTGAATTGTGCCACAAATTACACATGATGTTTGTCAATCTTAAAAAATAATTTCCATGTCAAAAAAGTCACAGTTTGTCGTAAAACTGTTGAAATATAAGACTATGAAAAATACGCAACTAGAAAGACTACAAATCCCAGAGTCGCGTAAGTGATGTCATAACTGATGTCACAATTGTTTTCCTCCGCTAAATATAAGAGATAGCTAAGATAAGATAACTTTAACAAGATGCCTGTGTGCTTAGTACCAGGTTGTTATCATACCAGCAATGGGTCTTGCTCGTTCTTTCGCTTCCCGTCTGATGAAAGGACCAGGAGTGGCTGGCTGGATCAAGTTAGCTACCTAGCTAGTAGCAAGCACGTTAGTTAGCATTACAGTCTTAGCCTTGTCATTTTTATTAGCCTTAAAATGAAGTAACATGAAATAACACAAAATGTTAAACAGTATGCCATCCATCCATCCATCTTCTCCCGCTTATCTGTGGTCGGGTCGCGGGGGTAGCAGTTCCAGCAGAGAGCCCCAAACTTCCTTTTTTCTGGCGACATCAACCAGCTCTGACTGGGGGATCCCAAGGCGCTCCCAGGCCAGCGAAGAGATATAATCCCTCCACCTGGTCCTAGGTCTATCCCTTGGTCTCTTCCCAGCTGGACGTGCCTGGAACACCTCCCTAGGGAGGCGCCCAGGTGGCATCCCAACTAGGTGCCTGAACCACCTCAACTGGCTCCTTTCGAGGCGAAGGAGGAGCGGCTCAACTCCGAGTCGCTCCCGGATGACCGAACTTCTCACCTTATCCCTAAGGGAGACACCAGCCACCCTGCGGAGAAAACCCATCTCGGCCGCTTGTATCCGCGATCTCGTTCTTTCGGTCATGACCCATCTTTCATGACCATAGGTGAGGGTAGGAACGAAAATGGCCCGGTTGACAGAGAGTTTTGCCTTCTGGCTCAGCTCCCTTTTCGTCACAACGGTGCGGTAAAGCGACTGCAGTACCGCTCCCGCTGCTCCGATTCTCCGGCCCATCTCACGCTCCATTGTTCCCTCACTCGAGAACAAGACCCCGAGATACTTGAACTCCTTCACTTGGGGTAAGGACTCATTCCCTACTTGGAATGGACAGTCCATCGGTTTCCTGCTGAGAACCATGGCCACAGATTTGGAGGTGCTGATCCTCATCCCAGCCGCTTCACACTCGGTTGCGAACCGATCCAGTGAGTGCTGAAGGTCGCAGACCGATGAAGCCATCAGAACCACATCATCTGCAAAAAGCAGTGGTGCAATCCTTAGTCCACCGAACTGCAGACCCCCTCCCCCATGACTACGCCTCGAAATCCGAGGCATGTATATTACAAACAGGATTGGTGACAAAGCGCAGCCCTGGCGGAGGCCAACCCTCACCGGAAATAAGTCCGACTTACTGCCGAGGACCCGGACACAGCTCTCGCTTTGGGAGTACAGAGATTGGATGGCCCTGAGTAGAGACCCCCTCACCCCATACCAGTGGCGGCGCCAAAGATTTTCTCTAGGGGTGCTGTGGGGTAGCTTGACGTTTTATAGAGGGTGCTCAAACATTAAGGGTTTCCCATTAATGCATCAGCACTACAGTTGAATTTTCTACTGCAACACTCCCCACACAGTGTACCCGCGACTGTTACAATGAAGGCTCGGTAATCAGCTCACGGCATATTGGTGTAAGCAGGGGTAAAGTGCTATTTCTACAAGTGGGGAGTGGATCTCACCTCCTCTAGGAGGGTCCTCACCTCCTCTAGTGGGGTCCCCCGCGAACATCTTTTTTTAAATATGGAAGTTAAAAGCATCAATCTGGTGCACTTTGAGAGCCAAAATGAAGAGATCTATGGATATACAGTATCTCTCAACATACATATGAAACAGAACTGTAAACAGATTTTCTATTTCTTTATAGATATTTTACAAATCACTCCCCTTTTAAAACAAACCGTTTGAGACCCTCTGAGATAACTAGACTAAAGTTAACTATCTAAACACTGAGAGTCCTTTACTTCACCTGAGCTGAAGTTATCTGAGACTCTCAGTCTGACAGGAGAGAGTTCTCCATCCACCTTGTTGTTGAAAAAGCTCCTTATATCCGTTAGCTTGGCTAGCTAGCACCAGATGCTAACCGCAACGATATCCGGTAGATACCCACCGGTGCGCGAGCTCTCTCTCTCGCTCGCTTGCGCACGCACACAAAATGGCTCGTCCACACACACACACACAGAGCAGAGCTTGAATGAAACAGACCCAGAAGTAAGCTACTTGTACTCACGAGGCCTATTATGTGCAGAATCCCTCTCGCTTTCAGGTGGTTTTGATTGAGTGTCCACACGTGGACGTTTAAGGACTAAAAAACGATCCATTTGTCACTTTGCTGTTAGCAAATCATTTGGGGCTCCAGCTAACAGGAAGTCACTCAAGTGTCACAAAGTAATTTAGCCTATGGGTAGGTCAAAAATCGAATGGGTGCTGGCCATTGGCTTTATGTTTTTGGTCAAACATGTATTTGTTTCACATTTGCATTGATGAAATCAATAATTGTTCTGATTTAATTTAATAAAAATAATAATAATTTTCGAAAAAAAAAAAAACGTTTATTGGGGGTGCTTAGGGGGTGCTTTGGCAATCCTGGGGGGTGCTTCAGCACCCCCTAGCTCCCCCCTGGCGCCGCCCCTGCCCCATACTCCCGCAGCACCTCCCACAGTAACTCGGTCATACGCCTTCTCCAAGTCTACAAAACACATGTAGACCGGATAAGCGTACTCCCAGGCCCCCCTCCAGGATCCGTGCGAGAGTAAAAAGCTGATCCATCGTTCCACGACCAGGACGGAATCCGCATTGTTCCTCCTCAATCTGAGGTTCGACAATCGGCCTGACCCTCCTTTCGAGTACCTTAGAGTAAACTTTCCCGGGGAGGCTGAGTAGTGTGATGCCGCTGTAATTGGCACACACCCTCTGATCCCCCTTTTTAAAAAGGGGAACCACCACCCCGGTCTGCCACTCCTTCGGTACTGTTTCCGACTTCCACGCAACGTTGATGAGACGTGTCAACCATGACAGTCCCTCAACACCCAGAGCCTTCAGCATTTCTGGGCGGATCTCATCCACCCCCGGGGCTTTGCCACTGTGGAGTTGTTTAACGACCTCAGTGACCTCCCCCCGGGAGATTGGTGTTGATCCAACGTCTCATCCTTACTGTACACAGCTTGGATGGTTCCCTGCTTCCCCCTCCTTAGGTGTCGGACAGTTTTCCAGAACAACTGTGGTGCCGCCCGAAAGTCCTTCTCCATGTCCTCTCCGAACTTCTCCCACACCCGCTGCTTTGCCTTGGCCACGGATGAGGCTGCTGCCCTTCGGGCCTGTCGGTACCTTGCAACTGCTTCGGGAGTCCCCCGGGATAACAAATCCCTGAAGGCCTCCTTCTTCAGTCGGACGGCTTCCCTGACCACCGGTGTCCACCAGGAGGTTCGAGGGTTACCGCCCCTTGGGGCACCTAGGACCTTGAGACAACAGCTCCCCGCCGCGGCTTCGGCAATAGAGGCTTTGAACACCGACCACTCTGGTTCAATGTCCCCAACCTCCACAGGAATGCCTGAAAAGCTCCGCCGGAGGTGTGTGTTGAAGGCTTCCTGAACTTGGGCCTCCTCCAGACGTTCCCAGTTCACCCGAACTACACGTTTGGGCTTACCAGGTCTATCCAGAGGCTTCCCCCGCCACTCGACCCAACTCACCATCAGATGCTGATCAGTTGACAACTCCGCCCCTCTCTTTACCCGAGTGTCCAAAACATACGGCCTCAGGTCCGATGATACGATAACGAAATCGATCATGGACCTTCTGCCTAGGGTGCTCTGGTACCACGTACACTTATGAGCATCCTTATGTTCGAACATGGTGTTTGTAATGGCCAATCCATGACTAGCACAGAAGTCCAGTAACAAACCACCACTGCGGTTCAGATCAGGGGGGCCGTTCCTCCCAATCACGCCCCTCCAAGTGTCTCCATCATTGCCCACATGTGCGTTGAAGTCTCCCAGCAAGACTAAAGAGTCCCCTTCAGGAGCCCCATACAGGACTCTTTCCAGGGTCTCCAAGAAGGCCGTCTACTCTGAACTGCTGTTGGGTGCATAAGCACACACAACAGTCAGAGTTTTCCCCCCCATAACCCGCAGGCGTAGGGAGGCGACCCTCTCGTCCACTGGGGTAAACTCCAACAACGAAGCACCCAACCGGGGACTTGTGAGTATCCCCACACCCGCCCGGCGCCTCACACCTTGAGCAACTCTGGAGAAGAATAGAGTCCAACCCCTGTCCAGAAGTATGGTTCCAGAGCCGACGCTGTGCGTAGAGGTGAGCCCAAACAGATCCAACTGGTAACTCTCCACCTCCCGCACAAGCTCCGGCTCCTTCCCCCCCAGAGAGGTGACGTTCCACGTCCCCAAAGCCAGCTTCTGTCGCCCGGGTCTGGTCCGTTGAGGCCCTCCGCTTTCACTGCCACCCTTCTGGCAGTGCACCCGACCCCATCGCTGTTTCCCGTAGGTGGTGGGCCCGCGGGACGGAGAAGCGGAGGTGTTGCCCACGTTGCCTTTTTAGGCTGGGCCCGGTCGGGCTCCGTTGCAAGCCCGGCCACCAGACGCTGAGACCAATTTGCCATGGGAGAGCCTACCAGGAACACACGGTTCCAGACAACACAGCCCCCAGGTTCATCAGGGCACACAAACCTCTCTTCCACGGTAAGGTGCTGGTTCTTCAGAGAGGTAAACAGTATGCGTAGTATTCATATTTCGTGAACCCTTTGAAGAGTTTGTCACACCGGTGTGATCATTCTAGACTATAATACACCATTTAAGCCCGGAGGAGAAATGCCAACACTATATTAGCATCGGCGATCTGTTCTACTTCATGCTATCTGCACAAATGGTTGACATTAAACGTTAAAAAGACCAGGCAGTTCAGAGAGAATCAAAGGAAGGCAGGCAGCTTTGCATGACATTCTCCTGGACGTGTTGATAGTGAGGGTAGTCAATAAATGTTGACAAGACATTAGTGACGGCCATCTTGGTGACGTGTGTTGTTGTGAGAGTCTGCGAGACCAGAGATGTAGTTCATTACGCGTTTCACACAAAAAAATGTGTTACTTCACAGTTTTACGACATTTTTATTTTTTTTACTTGCAAAATTATCTTGACAAACATCATATGTGTAATTCATGGCACAATTCAAATGGGATCGAAAGATAATCTTTCTCTCTCCATTGACTTCAAAACATATTTTTTTTTAAATAAGGTCCCATGGAGCTCCCCCGGAAGGGGAGGGACTTCGCCACTCTATTTTGTATGGACATGCTTTTATTTTGAAGGAGAGTTAGCGCTGTTCACAGGAAGTTGTTGTTGCTATGGAAACAACGTGACTGAGATTAACGGAGACATTTCATATCTACATATAAAGATGGAGAAAGTGAACGATAGAGTTTATGGTTAAGTGTTAGCAGCCCCCGAAGAGGCACAAGCTCTTACGTTGATATTGGAGATTTCAATACATTCAATTTGGCAGCCGCAGTGCCAACAAAAAAAACGGGGATAAAAAACAAATATCCGAATAACGAAATTGAAACCCGAATAGTACTCCAACGAACGAATATTCGGGTATTCGGTTACAGCCCTACTATTATTATACTATATTAAAACCTTATTTTTACTATTCACCTCCATCTGGACCGTAAAGAGTTGGATGATTTAAGGTAAAATGTTGTTTTCATTTTGTAATTTTGTATATTTACAGGGCAGATACATTAAACAAAAGAGTACAATATTGAACACATCTGACATCTGGTAAAAGCCTTGCACATGTCTGGTAACAATATGAAGGCAACAGTTTTGAGAAATAAACAGAAAAAAAGATAATAGTTCTTTGTCACACGCTAAAACAGATATGCTGTAGAGTCTAGTGTTTTGTCCAGGAAGTGAATGTTGTTTTCAAAGCTATTTGGTTTTTCAGAACAGAGAGACAAATAAAACGATCAGCTCCATTCACACGATTTCCCTTAATTCATCCGCAAAGCTTTGGTGTCATACAAAACAATTGTGTTTTCAAATATGTGCTTGTCAGAGATGTGTAGGTGGTTCCGCCTGACCTCAACAAGCCTCTTCTGGCCTTGATATAAAAGAATGGCTATTGGCAGAAATTATAAAATCAAACCTTATTCACTGGGGAATTTTCATGCAGCTTTTGCTGCTGTGAAACAGTTCCAAAAGCTCAAGCCTAGGAGGATGTAGAAAATGGAAACTCGCAAAAAAAAACCAAAAAAAAAAACAGGCCTAAAATGCATTCCTTTATCACAACCATTTAGCATGTTGAACTAGATTTGAATCCTTCATGGGCAGTTCACAAAACAAGGCCTCCATTTGCCAGCAGAACACTTAGCGAGATGAAAAAGCCTCCCCTAACAGCTCTGTTGTGAGTCAGCTCTGCCTGTATTAATGTCTTTGCAGATTGGGCACAGTGAGGGGGCACGCTAGGGGTCAGCGCTAAAGGCAGGTAGAACAAGCAGATTTTTGCCCCCACCCTTCCTGGCCAACAGCTGGCTTTACAGCACGCCGCTGGCCCTGCTGATTAGATGAAGTACCTCAGTTTATCCCATCTACTCCCTCAACCCTGACCATGAAGCTCAGGGAGCCTGTTTATGCTCCTGCCAAAACACGTACTCGGGTAAATAAAGACAACTGCAGACGTAACCAAGCCCCATCCTTCTCCAGTTGACAACTCACACTTTCCAGTTCATTTCAGGGTAAAACAAGAAAAAAGGGAGAGGAAATAAAAGATCAAGACAGGGACTAAGACTGAATACACAACAAGAAGGAACATTGTATGGGGTCGCTGCTGTCATTCTCTGTGCGCTGCCCTCAGGCTTGATGTTTCAGAAATGTTGCTTTCAAACCAAACAGGGATAACTAATTGTACATTTTAAATGCAAAGCCTGCCTACAGGGTAGTTTGGCAGGATGGCGTGTGAAAAGATTGTCTGCTCTACAGAGAGAAGTGAATGCATGTGCATGCCAAACCGCACGCCTCTTCCGATTTAGACAGAGAGGTAAAACAATCATACGAGAAGCATAATATTCTCCTCTCACAAGGCATTGCCACGTCTGACAAGGGCTAAGCGTTGCTGCTGTAGGCACCAACCTCTCGTTAAGGAATCACCGCAATTCTTCTTAGCCTCGTCGTGCTGTGACATCAACCCCTTGAAAAGCTGATCTTCAGATGTCGTACAAAAATAGAACGAGGGCAGTAATGCACATTCAAACACGTCCAGTTTGTCACTTTGACCAGTTCCGCGCTTATTACACTATTAAACTGAAAGAAAAAAAGAGAGCACTGAGAATGAAAGAAAAAGTACAAAGGGAGAGGGATTAGAGTACATGTTCTTTTTCAGGATGAAAATATATTTAGTCCACCAGCACCAGCAGATTTTAAACAGAGAACTTGCATTTCAAAGCCAATGGAATTGATTAATGTATTCTCTTTGAAGGCTGGTAACCTGGCCAATTTGTGCCGAGGTTTACTTTTTGATACAGGCCAACTATCATAAAAGCATCATCATGCAGGCTGAGTGAGCAACGACTTGCTCAGGACATAGGATGCCATCAAATATGTCTGGAGGATAGACAGGAAGCATATGTGCATGTTCCTTGTATGAGCTAAATATATCCTCAGAAAAAGGAACATTCGAGGAGGTGAAGTACTGATGAATACAGCAATAACTGACTTGATCCATTCCTTTTCTTTTTCCATGTAACGTAATGTTATTTACCCCATTTGGCATTTTTTTAGATATCTTAAAAAGTAATTTTCTGAATGAGCATGGAGGTTATAAGTGGATTAAAAAGAAAACATTTGATTAGAAGCAACGATTCAGCAGACAGGAAAGCTGACCGAAAGCCTAAGTAGTTCTGACTACAGGTAACTAATGAATGGTCTAAAAACACTACAAAATCACATCAATAAAGACTGGTCTGCTTACCAAAAATGATCCACTGTCACAGATCAAGATGAACACACAGGCTAAAAACACATAGAGAGCAAGCTGATAACGAGGCACAGGTTATAGCAGGGCTAACGAGGGACATGTGAAAACAATCAGGGCGGGGCTGATAATCACAAGGGAAACACACACACAGAAAACAAAACACAAAAGTAAGTTTACCAAAATAAAAGAGGATAATCTAATGAATGAAAAACATGGAGCAAAACAAAGAGTCAAGAGCCTTAGGCAATTTTAATTTTGCAGTCTGTCCATTAGTGCGGACTCAACCTTATGCCTTTTTTTATGAAGCTAAAAGTGACGATACATCTTTCACAATTGTGACTGCGTCATTCTTACATAATGGATAATAAACTCTTTGCTAAGCCTCTCTACCTTTACAATTGCCGGAATGTTGCTAGGCTGGACTCCCAATAATAATTGAGGTAAATTGATTAAAATGGTGTGGCCTACATTCAGTCAACAGTATAATAAGCGAGCTAATGGTTGAAACTGTGAGACACATAATCACTAGAACTGTCACTGAAAAAAAAGGTAATTGTCTTTGTAGCACACAGCTTTGAACAACTAATAAGTCCAATGCAAGCCTTTGTTATCTTTTCTGCCCTCCTACCCCTCTTTTTCTATGATAAATCACAAAGTTTATAATGAATATAGTCAGTGATTTGGAACTAGTCACAAGATGAGATCATGAGGTGATCACAAATATGTGGCTCTCCATTTTGTGCCCTATTGCATTCCCTTCAAAAAGACCCTCCATCCTATTTGTCCATGGCCGGGGTTATTTCATAGTGGCTGAGTGTACGATGATGCGGTGTGGCTGCTCATCTGTGAATACACCCCCTACAGTAGTCACAATTCAGCCACTTTTGAAAACCGCTCATAAACAACGGGGGAAGGCGAAAGATGCTTACAGAGGCAGTATGTGTAGTCGAAGTGAAGCGTGAGTGTTGCTGGAGGAGGCAGCGGTCCATTCAGGAGAGTCCCAGACGTTATGTTGATTCATTACTCTATTAGGCCTCATGACAGAGATAAGGACCAACATGTTTCAAAGTGATAGCTGACCTCTGCGTTTTACCCATCCTACAGCCAACACGCCCACAGCGGCCCTCGTTTTTCAAACACACATGCTCGCTTACACAGGAGGGTAAGCACAAGTAAAAAGTAACCCTCCCCACCCACACACGCCTGTGCTCAGAAAAACCTGGAGAGAACACATTAACACACAGTGTGTACACACACACACACACACACACACACACACACACACACACACACACACACACACACACACACGGAGCCCACATAAAATACACATTTTCCACAGGATCACCTCATGAGTAAACCTCATCTACAAAGAGCAAAACTGGCTTGAATCTCAAATCTCATTTTGTGGTTGCAACACTTTATTTCAAAGAGTAAAAATGTATTATAATTTGTAAAATTGCAGCAGGGTGCGAAAATGATTATAGATCAGACAGAGATTTGTCTCTGTCCATAGAAAACTCGCATTTAGAACAAATATTTCTCACTATTCTGATAGTAATGTCAGAGAAATGTGAAGTTAATTTATCTAGCAATTAATTCAAATGTAAACATCTATCTCTGGCTTCCAACTGGGCTCACCAAAGTGGAGCTTCCTCATGTTGCTTTGACAGTAATAATGAAGCACTAACTCAATCAAGTCGGTGTCATCTTTCCAGGGAAGAAGGAAAGGAGGGATACAGTTCCAGGCAACATATCCCAAACAAAGTCCCGGGGTTATGACATTAATTAATCATGCATGCTTTGGTGGCCGCATGCTAAGAATGTGAGTAATCATGCATCTTGGATTAGACAAGAGCAATCTGTACAACATTGGAACAAACTGTTACATTTTCGGAACAAACCCCCTCAAAACCATCTGGAACCACAAAACAAACACAGTCATGTTTGAAGCAATCCAACAGGACATTTTCCCATCATGAACCTTTTGGAACGACACGATCCCTGCTTTGTTCTGTTAACCACATACGGTTGACCACACAATGAAGTCAAGTGAGATGCTTTGCCTGTTCCTAAAATGTCAAGTCTACACAGGTTTAATTTCAGCTCCACTGGAAACAAAATGTGGCAAATCAAACCCCAAGTCTTTGTAATTTTGTTCAGATCTTGCAGTGTCACATAACGCTATAGATCATAAAGGGGGAACGCTTCACAGACTGTGTGTGTGAAAAGACAGTGTTTTCTCATTCACAAAATGTAAAAGCTCCCCTGAAAACAAGCAGGACATAAATCATTTAAAGTTTTTGGCAACACCTGGTCTTCACTTATAATGCTTTATGTGAACCAGACAAGAATGTAAAGAGTATCATCATAATGTACTCAAGTAAACATACTTGTGTAACTCAAAAAAGTACATCTCCTTTCAGTCTCTGTCCCACTGCTCATATCAAATTCAAAATACTTTTCACCCCTCCGAGAATGTAAAAGTTTCAAAAGTTTTCATAATAAAACCGGATATATTCCCCACACTGTCAAATGATTACACAGTGATATCTGCATTACTCATCCACTAAAAAACATCAGTTTATCCTTGTTAATTACACAATATTGATTGCTTTAAATTGTGTACAATGCTTTTGTGTTTTTAACCTTCTATTCAGGGAAACAAATAGTTTTTTTGGAGTTTAGACACTACAGTTTCCGAAGACACTACACTACCCAGAATCCCCAGCTATCGTTGGGTACTACAACATCCGCCTTGCTTTACAAACCCTGTGATTAGTCATCAAGCCCTGTGATTGGATGTTGGAGTGGCAGTGTGACAAGGTTACGCTGAGCGTCAAACAGCTCTATGGAATGGAATGGAACCAAGGCAGACTTTCCAAAACTGGAATTGGCCGGGTCCAGCCCCCGGCTCCAGCCCCCCCCCCAGAACTACACATGCTTGCTATTGTGTGTTTCGCAACATGTTCTATGGCACCTCTCTTTGTAAGACGAATTTGTAGAAGTTGCCAGTATTAAACAGTGTGGAAGTTTAGGGGATACGAAACACAGTGGTGTTATCAAATTTAAAACATATAATTAATAAATGGGTGAATTAATATACCCACATGACACCTAAGGTCAGAAGAGCTTTATTTAACAGCTGGTCTTATGTCTGTGACCCCGCCTGTTGTTCATTGATAAGCCTGAAACATGCACTTGTCAAGGTTCAGAGGCACATTTTGGAAATATGGCAGTAGCCATCGATCATCTTAAGTTAAGATATACTTTATTGATTCCAAGTTGGGAAATGTTTTTGTTACAGCAGCACACTACTTTGTTCCACTCTACTACAATTCAGAGGTTAACCTGGTATTTTTACTCCACTACATTTATTTTAGTTACTTTGCAGATTCTGATTAATGATGTGAAATATAAAAAACCCTTAAATCAGACTTTAGTTACATCTGAGTCAGATTCAGGGAAGGTGATTGTCAAGTTCCAAAATAAACTATGCAATATATTGGACGTTAAGTACTTTATCAGACTTCATATTTCTCTGTGGATAACCCTAACGTTTTTTCCTGATTCAAAATGTGGCAGTAGCCGCAGAGGGGAGGATAGGTGAATGTATTTGTTAAAGTTGGTTTGATTACACCATTCACAATTCCGACAACGCCACCTTGGGAGTTTCACCCAAGGAAATATTAACACTTATTTCAGTTATAGAGAGGACACATAGGTTCGAATACTAATGGAGCAGGAGACGCGGTTTCAAGTTATCAAAAATATACAATTTTATTTGGCACAAGTCACTAGTTAAAATGCAGTTAAAAAAACAGTCGCACAGGGCTGTAGCACAAAGGGGAACAATGAATTAAGGGCTGAGGCTTATCAGTGGGGGGATAGGGTCGACGAATGAGTGGAAGGATCCCCAAACAAACCAAACTTATATCACCCCAGTCATACGTGCAGGAAATCAAATCCCGGGGGAGCACATCACACACAAAAGAAGAGGAAAACCACCACCTTGGACACCAACACCTTCAGCTCTCAGTAACTAAGTAGGGAAACGCAGTTAATGGGGGCTAAACAAGTAAATCAAAGTAATAAACAAACACAATATCAAATATGTTCTCATAAGCAGATAAACATTTAAGAATAAAACAAATCAAAAGAGAAAAGGTTCAGTTAAACAAAATAAACAATTAACTAGAATAAAATAAACAAACTAATTTAAATCAAGTTGACCAAAGTACGGACAAGTTATAGAGGGAGTTAGCCCCAGAGTTCAGTGACTTCCACACTTCGAGCGTCGGCCCAAGCAAGGCAGCAGGAACGGCCCGAACACACTACAGGCTTCGCCCATTCATTTGAATGGGGTGACGTAGGATATTTTCAAAATTCGCCGAACTGCATTGTGGGTAGCATGGCAAGGCGTTGCAAGCCTCGCGAGCGTCTATCGGCGTCAAAAGTTCAACAATGTTCAACTTTTGAGGCTCGATGCTTGCTTGAAGCTGGCGTCAGCCAATCAAATCCCGTTTTTTAATTCCCGTCATTACAAGCGCTAGCCAATCAAACCGCGTGTATGCAGGTCTCGACTATTTTCCTTATGTCAGAAAATGGAGGAAAAATTAATCATTGCCGTGGCAAATGTCCCAGTCTTGTATGACTGTACTCTGTTCACCTACCGGGACCTAAACCGGAGGAACCAGGCATGGCGGGAGGTGGCAGAGACAGTTGGTGAAACTGGTAGGTTTTCAACTGTTTGGAGAGTTTATATCCAGTTTACTTCGTTTTAGCATTGAACAGACAGCTAGTAATGTAGCATAATAACATATTGTGGTGACCACCTTCGATGCATCGCCTCCAACTCCCATATCTCTCGGCACTACAATATCATATATATTAATATAATAATAAAAAAATATTATAATAAGTATAAGCATAATATATAACATAACATATAATACATGCACAGCTATCAAGCATAGACAGTATATTTAGCCAGCTAGTAATGTAGCATAACATATAATATATATTAATATAATATATATAATATAAGTATAAGCATAATATATAACATAATACATGCAGAGGGTGTCGTTTTTCTCATACTGATATTCTGAACAATCTGTGCTGTTGTATTTGCTGTAAAGTGTCTCTACTGTAGGCTAATTTTATTATATGTACAGCACTTTGGCTCCACCAAAAATCGTTTATAAATGTGCTATATAAATAAAACTTGATTTGATTCACAGCTATCAAGCATAGACAGTATATTTAGCCAGCATGGAATGTAGCATACAAATAGCAATGGAGGAATAATTTAGTAAATTAAAGAAATTCACTTTATTATTTATTAACTTTATTATTTCATTTCATTTCATTAGAGAACGTCTGCAAGAAAAGATGAAAGAAGTCTGCTGTCTGCTGTGACCAATTGCCCAGCCAACCCCACCAGTGGTGGAGGAGGACGAGGACTTTCAATTCTTCAAGAGCCCCTTGCCCACCATGAGGCAGATGACAAAGGCACAGAGGTCAAGAGTCCACCAGCTCATTTTTGAGGTGGACCAGGAGAACAATGTATAATTTTTTCACACATACTGATCCACATTACATTTTTTTACACTCATCACACACACTTCACTCAAATTCACCAAATAAAACATTATTTCAAGTATGTTATGGCTATACTGTGTCTTCACTTGTTCATGTGGTTTGTCAGTTGCAACATACCAGAAGCTTCATGTATGTCGGTATATATAAGGTGCTTTCTTCTGTAATTGGTCATGTGAAAACATATTGGTTTATCAGTAAAAACAGGGCTGAAGGAAAAAGGTTGTTAATATATCATAATCATATCATAATATAATATTATCAATTCAAGAAACATGTTTATTAGCAATGGCTCATTTGGAATATTTGCTCTTTAAAGAAAATGGGTAGCTCTTAAAAGAGCTTTTGGTTTGGAGGAGCCATGGTGACCCTCCACCACGTTCTGCTGCCATGGCACTGCACCCTCCTCATTCAAATAGGAGCAGAAGGTCTCCCGCAGTTGGATGGATCGGCGTGTGGCGTTGTTGGAGCCCATCATAGGTGCATCGCGCAGGGTAGGAGCTTCATCACTCGACTCTGGGACGACAGGTGGAGGTGATGGCCTTCCTATTGTCTTCCTGCGGAGGAAGTTGTGCAACACACAGGTGGCCTTCACACACAACTCTGCTATCTCCGGGCTGGTGGTGATGACATGCCGGAACATTCTCCACTGAGATGAGAGGATGCCAAACGCACATTCAACCACCAACCTGGCCCGGCTGAGTCGGTAATTGAACAGCCTCCTTTCACGCGTGCGCTGATGTCCAGGGAACGGACGCAGCAGGTTGTCCAGCAGCGGAAAAGCCTCATCCCCAACAAACACATGGGGAAGAAGGCCCAGCCGCTCTGCTCCTGGGATGACGGTGTCAGGTGGTAGCTGCAGACTGCCATCTCGGAGGCCCTCTCCAAAAGCGGAATTCCGCAGGCTCCCACCGTCGCTGCTCCTTCCAAAACCTCCGACATCCACTACCCTGAAGAGGTACTGGGCATCCACGACAGCCAGCAGTACCAAGGAGTGGGTGGACTTGTAGTTGAAGTACAGGGACCCAGAATGTGCCGGAGCCTGGATTACCACGTGCTTCCCATCAATGGCACCAACGCAATTTGGAAAGTTCCAGCGCTCCTGGAACCCAGCAGCGATGGCTCTCCAGTCCTCCGTCTGTGGTACCGGCATGGTCTCCGCGACCAGGGCGGTCCAGACGGCACCCGCAACCTCCTTGACGATGACAGCCACTGTTGTATGCCCGACCCGATAGCTGAATGCTATGGTCCTGTATGAGTCACCGGTTGCCAGGTACCTGAGAAAAAAGTAATATACAAGATTACAAAAAAAAAGGGTTATACGCCACGCAGACACACACACCACAGACACACACACACCACAGACAGACACACACACACCACAGACACACACACCACAGACACACAATTACACCACAGGCAGACACACACACATCACAGACACACAATTACACCACAGGCAGACACAGACACACACATCACAGACATACAATTACACCACAGGCAGACACACATCACAGACACACACACACATCACAGACACACAATTACACCACAGGCAGACACACACACACACACACACACACACATCACAGACACACACACACACACACACACACACACCAGAGACACACACATCACAGACACACAATTACACCACAGGCAGACACACACACACCACAGACACACAATTACACCACAGGCAGACACACACACACACACACACACACACACACACATCACAGACACACAATTACACCACAGACATACAATTACACCACAGGCAGACACACACACTTACACCACACACACACACACACACACACACACACACACACACACACACACACACAGGGGAGCAATACTGCGTTTACCTAGCTATCTTAATTAATGTCATTCATCTGAACTAAATCACAGACTTCATTCATCCATTGCATGCATTCTCTTTCTTTATATACAGAGTCATATTAAATAAGTAGAAATACACAAAACGTACCGTAGGCAGATGACGAGTGGCTCGGCGGGTCCGATTGACAAAATGGGTGTCTGCCTTTGCAATCAGTGGACCGACTTTTCCGAGCAACTCGTCGAACGCGTCTTTGCTCCTGAAGTACTGCTGAAACAGTACACCGTCCAGGCGGAGCTCTTGGACAAGAACGTGGTATTCCCCCCATTGCAGACATTTTCTGAGTATCGGATGTACCCAACAGCGACGCACTTTACGTGGCCTACTGCGATACATTGAATAAACCAACGCTACCGTCGCTACAAAACCGGCATCCATTGAAGCATTTTTGCTTTGTATGCCGGGGGCGGGCGGGAGATTCCTGATTGGTTGTTGGTCGCCTTGGGCGCGAGAAAGCGCCAAGCCTCGGACACGCCCAGCTTCAAGCTTTTCTGACGCCTGTAGTGTGTACGGGCCGAAGGCGTGCAGTTAAAGCAGCACTTTAACTGGTGAGCGAGCCTCCGCAGTAGGCGACGCAACGCTGGCCAGAAGCAGCAATCAGGAGCCACAATGTGGTAACGGTAGCTCTAACATCTAGGCAGGATCGACAGCAGTTGTGACGTTACTGCCGATAAACATACTTTCTCCGGTGAAGCAAAACAGCAGATGTCCCTTAACCATTGGATTGGCCCTAGATGTATGAATAAATACAAATACAGCATTAATATCAATAAAAGTAATGAGGTGGATTGACCAAATAGATTGCCGTACAGCGCACATACCGATCAGGCTTTCCTATCGATAACGCAGAGAGGGGAGAGCTTCATGCTTTTTATGGCTGCGTTGACAGGCTGCACCCGGAGGATCCTCCACTAGGTGAGGCAAAGCAGGGCTAAGTAGTGATGGCAGTTTGACACTGAAGCTTCGAACGGAGCTTCAACCCTGGACTTCCTATTTCATAGAAGCAGTGCTTCAAAGCTTGCTTCAAATCACGTGACATGTGACGTCCGAAGCAGCAACTGCTTCAAATCACGTGGCATGTGACGTCCGAACCAGCAACTGCTTCATTTCCTGAATGAATCACTTGACTGGTTCACGGTCCATTCACGCGATTCAATGCACTGCCTCGTCTCGATTCTGACAGGTGACAGGTTGAAACAGTTTCAAATTTGAGCGCTTCAACACTTTATAACCGCTCTAAACAATGCGCAATGTGTGGGTTGTTGAGTTGTTGGATCATTAAAGAGCAAGCCAGGAAGAAAGATAGGTCGTTATGGCTCGTGAAACACTTCAAAATGTGGAGAAGCTGTGAACAAAAAGAAAATGAGTAATATAAAAACACTTCAATGGTCTAAGGAATAGATAGCCCAATGGATAGAGCCGGCGGCCAGGATGCAGCGATGTCCTCCGCGCAGCTGGTTCAAAGCCCGGAATAGTTACACTTTTAATCATTGCTTTTCAACTTTAATACTTTAATGACTGATAAAAGGCCCTCTCCGCCCAAAAACATGTCTAGCACTCTCTAGTCTCTTCTCAATAACCCAATACACACAAATATCAATCTTTAATTGCAAATAGAACATGATATTCAGTCTTAGTGTGTGTGTGCATCGAATATTTTTCAAGGCACAGATACGTTAAACCCACTGCAGCCTTGCACTTCGCCAGGAGAGGTCGCTGTAACTGAAGCTTCGAGAAATGAACCTATTTCCGACACAATTGTCCAAGTGGTTCGACGCTTCATTCAAAGCTTCATTTTGCCATCACTAGGGCTAAGTATCAATACGCTGGTAAATTGCAGAATCTTTCCTGAAGCGAGCAATGCTACTGCAACATAACTGCACCGGTGGCGGAAGCAAACACGGCAAACACGCAAGTGGGGCGGGTCTGTGTACCAACAAACAAGAGACAGCCAGCTAGAAACCTCTGCCCCTTTATAGGGTGCCCCCTGGCGTGACACGCTCACAAGAGCCAAACAAGGAGAATATGCTTTACAAGGGATTAGGACTCTCATCCTGCTACAAAAAGAAGACCTTAACTTAAAGTAATCTTTAATGTTTAAATAAAGCCTTATTAGTTTGTCTGTTTTGCACATCCTCCTGTTAATATCTTTGGACGTCCTGCACTAAACTGTTTTATTGTAGAGATCACTACAGTTCTTGATATTTTCTATTCTATATTTCTATCATGCCTTCTACTTTCCCCCAATTGTGTATGTAGGTTACTCTTAATATTTAAATGTTTTCATCAAATGAAACTTATTCAACAACAAAATTCAATAATGTGCTTTAACCACTAGGCGGTGCGGGTTAAAAAACAGTGGTGTAGTTAATAAAACATAATAATATCAAACATAATATGACTATTAACTTCATTGTGAAATTAAAACAGAACGGTAAAGAAAAATCCAGTTTCAGTCTCTCGATTTGAAGCTTGCATTGTGCCATGAACTTGTATACACCTGTAAAAGTCAACTGGTGAGGAGTTGGAAAGGTAGTTTCTGAAGATGTTACAAATAACACACAGCATATAATGCCATAATACATTTGTATTGTAGGACACTTATGTATGTATAACATCTGAAGATGTGTCATTTTATTCATGTGTTCACATAATTATACAGGATATTTCTATATTATTTCACAGTACATTAATATCTGATTTGTAAAACATCATAGACAGAAAGGTATATCCGTCATTTAATGGTAAGCAATTGCAATTCTGATTACATAGATGTGTCTCCCATCACCCAAAACCCCTGACTATTATTTCAACTCAGTATTTATATTCTTTAATTCAAAGAAAATCAGTAATATCTTTAAAAACTACAAGTCCTTTTCTATAAACTGTGCACCGTTATGGTGTAAATATAGCCTATCTACCAATTGGATCAAATATAAAAGTCAATCAAATTACTATTGATACTGCAAGGAGACGTATTGTGTGAAGAGAAATTGAAGATGTTGTTTAATTGCTGATATATTTATGATGCCACGTATTCAGTTTCGGTGGAATTTCTTCCAGTTTGTCCAAAGGTCTTCTAATCAGGGCTCTATAAATAGAGAACTACGGCAGATGTGTAATATTTCAAGCTCCACCTGTCCCTCATCGCTCCAATAAAATGGTAGGCCAAGCTTAAAATTGTCAAATGTATCGTTCTATAACAATATATCTATAGCAAATAAATTCAGTTCAAAAACAGAGAAAATCAATAACAAATAACAGTTCAGAAATAGAGAAAACAAAAGTGCAATGGTGTCAATCCTTGCCTCAAATGGGCTGAGTTCCAAAAAATATAGAAAAAGGGCCTACTATGCAATTGTGTTAAATAGGCCAAGCTTAAAATTGTCAAATGTATTTAAATAACTTCAAGTTCTACATCTTACAACAAATAACATCAGTCAATAATAACAAATAAAATCAATAAGAAATAACATTAGTCAATAATAACAAATAAAATCATATAAATAAAAGCATTAGTGTTTTGTGTGTGTGTGAGAGCATTTCATATGTGTATATGAATGCATTTCATGTGTGTGTGTGTGTGTGTGTGTGTGTGTGTGTGTGTGTGTGTGTGTGTGTGTGTGTGTGTGTGTGTGTGTGTGTGTGTGTGTGTGTGTGTGTGTGTGTGTGTGTGTGTGTGTGTATTTCACATGTGTAGCCTATATGAGAGCGTTTCACATGTATATGTGAATAACTTTGGATTTCATATGTGTGTGTGAGTGCATTTTATATGTTTATATGAGAGATTTTTACATAAGTTTGTAAATTATTTGGTTTCAGTTGTGTGTGTGTGAGCAGGCTCGGATTGGCCATCGGGAGATTGAGGACTTTTCCCGGTGGGCCGCTGCCGTTGGTGGGCTGCTATCTTCCGTGGGCCGCTGGCTCTGGCATAGGTGCGCAGCGGCACTGTGAAAGTCCACCGCCGTTGCGAGTCTCCGGCTGTAACAGTCCACTACCAGGTTCTGTTCCAGCCTGAGGTCCAAACAATTCTAAATCAAAACCTCTGAAAAAAGAAATGTGTCTCTCAGTATGGAAAGGAAAAAACCTATGAGAAAAACACAAAAGCATTGTACACAATTCAAACCAATTAACGTAGTGTAATTAACAAGGATAAACTGATGTTTTTAGTGGATGAGTACGGCAGATATCACTGTAAAATCATTTGACAGTGAGGGGAATACGGTTTTATTATGAAAACCGGAAATACTGTTTTCACCCTGTGAGGGTTGACGCTAACTTTACATGGACGCTGCCGTCAATAGAAATGAATAGGGGGAAAGACGTAGTATATACACGTTCTCCTGACGAGACCTCAAATAATCTTCGTAATATCTATCAAACTATAGATCCTACACATCCACTGGACGTAGATTCTAAAAGTACAATATGCACTTCTCGCTAGAAATCTAATCAAAAAGCATTTTAATGGCCAAACTATCCTACAATTTAGGATTTTCCAGAGAAGGTTATTTGTGAAAATACGACCCACCGGAGCGTTTGCAGTCAACAGGAACACTAAAGGTCGAAAACTTTAAAACGTGATTATAGGTCGTAATAAGCGCTTGAACAATCGACATATTTGGTCATAATAAGCGCTTGAACAATCGGCCTATTTGGTCGTATAGTATGAGTTGGAGGACTTGTTGTTACAGAAGGAAAAGTGTTTATTAGGAACAGAGATGGGGTCGTTACTAAAAAAAAGTAATATATTACACTACTTCGTTACTCTCTACATAAAGTAATTCGTTACTTTACTCGTTACTTTGTTGTTCTCTTTAGTTCAGTTTCCATTGTCGCATAAGACTGATCCAGATAGCTCCTGAATGTTTTCCTATCTGACCATGGATGTCCTCTGTCTCCTGCTATCTGTATATTTTGCGCAGTCTATCTCTGCTCACGCTGTTGCGTCAGCGTGTTCTCCTGTGTGTTGGCCAGAGGCGGCGCTAGGGGGTGGCTACTTGGGCTCAAGCCCCGGATGTTTTCTGAAAAGCCCCGGATGTTTCACTTAAAAAAAAAGAAATTCCCTGCCCTGAAGAAGAAGTGATCCTTCCTAGTGCCTGACGAGTTTTAAGCTAATAGCCTATAAAGTTATGGATATTAGAAAGTTATTTTCATCGAAGCAGGCGCCACAAGCTGCAGCAGCAGCAGCAGCAGCAGCAGCAGCAGCAGCAGCAGTATCAGCAGCTGACAACAATGTCATCACCAGCAGTGAAGAAATGGATGATGTTTCAGGTTTGTGAATCTAATGGTGATATCTGCACTCTGGCTGACTGAGTAAGAAGTTAAAAAGAGTGATGTACTGTAACGTTAATCTTATAGCTAGTAAACATGGAGTAACCAAGGCAAGGCAAGTTTATTTATATAGCACCTTTCAACACAAGGCAATTCAAGGTGCTTTACAAAAATGAAAGACATTCAGACAGAGGCATTTAAAAACAGTAAAAGATAATAAAAGAAACATTAAAAGAAAAAATACATGAATAAAAAGTTACAGTGCAGTTTAAAGGAGACCTATCATGCTATATTTAAATGATATAGTCTATGACCATACCTATATAAGGTATATTTATACATTTTATTTTTCAAAATACCAAACAGATCATTTTTTAGACATGCCTCGTTTCGCTAATTTTCGCTCTATTCCAAGCCCGTCTTTGAAAATTCTGAGCAGCAGCTGACCACGCCCCCCTGCAGAAGAGCAGGCATGAGCCAGCGAGAGTCACGTTACCATGCTTGCTGTGATTACGAGTGTGGAATAAACATGTCATCTCAGAGCAATGCATGTGTTCAAGCATATTATCAATTTGATCCAGAAACTGACCCTGAAGCAGCGGAGGTTTTGGTGGAGGTGCAAAAATCTCGGTTGCAGCAGGACGTTTCTGAATGGTTAGCTGACAAGCTGTTGTCCCTATTTATTTTACTCTATTACGATGCTTGCTCCTTATTCCGTTCATATTTTGGCTAATTAGCAAGAATGCAATGTGTACAGTTTGTAACGCAAAAACAGCGATATATATATATATATTTATAAAGGGAGACATTCATATTTTCAGCATATATACAATGGCCTCATTGTGTTTATTAATAGTTTACAGTCCTTTTCTTCCAACATCGTGCAACAACCGTTGGAAAGTTGAATAACTTAGGGTGATAAAAAGTATAACTCCAACAACACCTCAGTTGTCAGCAATGTGTGTAGTTTCATGTGTTTTTAAAAGCTCAGTTATTGACTTCTTTGTGCAAATTGCGCCACGATGCCTTCTGAACGGAGAATGTGTGCTGCATGGAGATACCACAGGTAACATTTTTGACAGCTTTACTAAGTTGTCTGTTTAAATACATTGTTCACATGTCATTCAATATATGTTTATCACAATGTGTCAAGACGGATGCAGTAACTTGAGGACTCTGTAACCTGTATGGTGGACCATCCTGGATTGGAGCCTGTGTGCCTAAATGTGTTCTCCCTGCAGAATGCGTTGAATATTTACAGAGCTGAACATGGTGGACTACAGTTGAGACAAATAGAGCAGTGAGTGGTTTGTTTGTTTTGACTGAAATTGTAAAACAAATGCTAATATTGTTCATGGAAATAAATACTGGTGTATATGGCTTTATGGAATCTTTCATTCTGTCATTGTACTATTATATACACACACAACCTTATGCTTTTGAAATCAGAATATTCTTTACCCATCCAAACATGAATAATCACGACACATTTTGATATTAACTCGGAACTTTATTGTCAAAATCAACGGTTAAAAAAACCCATAAAAAAAACTAAATGTAGCCTACTTGTATTTTGTATAAATGACACTAAATATTCTTACAGAAGCTTTGTGAGCTGGTGCTGGGGCTTCCTTGGACGCAGGATCAGAGTGGTGATTCCGGCCTGCATTGTCCTCAGGATACGCAGGGAGTTTCCTGATCCGTGAAATGTCGATGTTGGGTTCAGACAGCAGCCAAATTGAACCGTGTAGCATACCCGGCGATGACCTCCTCCCTGTCAGGTCGCTCATAATGGTGCAGGGTCCACAAAGACTTGGTCGAAGATGAGGTCCATCAAGTTGGCCACGTAGGGCTGTGAAATGGTAAAAAAGCACAACAAAAAATGTGGTTTAGATTAGTATATGCATGTAAAAAACTGAAACTTCTTTCTAATTTTTTTATTTTATATTTGTAAATAGTTGTATAATAAATATTTTAAACACTTACGGAATGTGGGGTCAGTCTTTACTGGTTTTGCTCTGCATTCTCCCTCCCTGGCCTTCGGGAACTGCAGTTTATACAGAGGGTTTCCAGTGGATGTAGTGGCTTGTGCACGCTCAGCCTTTTCATTGTAGTGCAGGGCTGCCAGGTACAGTCTTTCATTTCCGCCATGATACAAACAAATGTAAATAATAGCAAAGGATGTACAAATTGTCACTAATTAGTAAGTATGTGAGGTGCTGGCCTGTAAAGAAGAACACATAGTTAGAACAAAATCATCTCAACTTAGTATTCAGGATGAGAAAATACTATTTGGATAAATATAGTCTGAAATCCCAAAAGATGGGGCTACAACTCTATATTTAGCAAAACTCTCTATTTAGCAAAGCTCTTTGCTTAGCCTTTTCCAATCTGAGTTAGTTTTGAACCGTAATGTGCATGCTGTGTTTCTGACTCAATACAGATGATGTGTTGGAGAGGGGCTGAGCTCAGTAGACTGACTGTAATGAGTGCTAGCCACTAATTAGCCTGTTGCTAGAGGTAAGGCCTTGTCAACAACAACAGACCAACGGGGCTTTAGCTCAGTTTTACTCGTGGTGTGCGTGTCCCCTCGCATACATACACAGTGTTGTATCCTAACACACCCCCATTTATATTCATGTGCGCAAACAAGTAAACACACAAAAGCTTTTACATATAACGCTGGAAAAACCGGCATGTCTCATTAGCGTAGCGTAGCGTAGCTTACAGATCGATGATATCTGATCGTTCTTACAGAGTACAATCACAAAAGCTTTTACATATAACGCTGGAAAAAACGGCACTTGCCTACAGAAGATTACGTTTGTTATTATAACTTACTCAATATGATTTTAGAGGATACAAAATACTAATAAATAGGAGAATAAATACTTGTGTTATCGCCTAGGGCGTGGCTTTACAGCCTTCACACAGATCGCCATTACGGCAGTATGTCTGAACATGTTAGCAAATGCCTGATAATTCAAATAAAAGACAAAGCAAAGACTGGGGAGCGTACACAATAAAATGCTACAAAAATATATAAACACCTAACCGATTACTATTTGGGTTTGAGGCGACATTGATACGGCGAAGCTACATGCTACATGCTACAAGCTAGAGATAGCTTTATCAGGAAAAATACCGCTAAATAAAAACTTACAGCTTCAAAATTGGATGTGTCCTCACTGGCCTGGTCCCGGATGGTTGGTATTGATCCCGGGTTTAGCATTACTTTGGAGGCATATCCGTGTTGGACTTAAGACAAGTTCATAAACATGTCCGTCGTAAAATGTTTGGAACACACAAACAGAAATCTGCCGTGGTCTAGCCACAGATTCATTTATTTTTCCACCGATGGCATTGCATGCAGTCCCCTGTCCCGAGTCTTGCAGCCAACAACAGCACAACGTTTAACTATCTTAGACATACTGGCAAGAGCAGGCAAAAACACAGATGTGGGTTGATTTAGCCTGCCGATAGCCTATATGCGAATGAGAGGTTTGGCAATGCACGTGGCCGTGGCTCATTCCCCTGATAGGTGGAGAGTTGACCAATAAGCCGAGGACTTCTCTGTGACGTAGAAAAGTGTTGACATCTGGATCCGTTTTTTCCAGATCCGTTGCAGCCCCTTTTTTAGAGATTTGGCGAAGGGGGAAAATAAAGAGGGTTGTGTTTTCTGACACTTGGTGAGTTCCCTGGAACACCGGGGACACATATTAATGTATAAAAGACGTACAAAGGTGCATTTTGCATGATAGGTCCCCTTTAAGATATGAATAGTTCACACAGAAGTTCCACTTTACTGATGAACACAACAGCTCAGTTTCAATTAAAAGCAGCGACAAAAAGATAACCCACTCTGAGTCAATACCCTTATATGTTAGTATGTATACAGAACATGACTAAAAATTATTCTAAAATGTAACGTTAACCCTTCATACCTCAGTCTACTTTTAAGACACTAAAATAACGTATTCCAATTTTTATTTTGTTTTCGCGGGTGGAATTATACCGGCTCTCGTTTCAGTACACATAACAACGGAACCATAGCAACGGAACTGACAGGCAACACTCTGAATCCGATTGGCTGTGACTGCATCCACTCAGAGTGCCCGATTCAGAAACGTGACTCTTACACTCTTTACGTCACAAACAAAGATGGTGGATGAGAATAGATCTATAAAACGATAAGCAATGCGCAGTGGATTGGAAGAGGACGGTGTGTCGGCGTTGTTCGATAGCGGTGCGGTATGCTAATGGAAACACACGCCAAACATGCTAAATCACATCAGAAGGCATCACCCAAATTTGCCAATCACCGGAGCCCGGCAAAAGACAACAGCAGTTCAACAGCTGATCCCCGCTGTTTTTAAGAAGCCAATAGACATGAAAGCCGAGAGACCAAAATAAATAACGGTAGGTTTTGGCATATTTTTTCAACGACTTGAAACACTTTTTTATTATTTATAATGTAACATTTTCAAGACATTCTTTTTAGTTTTACAGCTTGATGAAACCTTTTTGTTTGACATCAGCCATTATAGATACTATGGCCATCTGAGTGTGTGTGGTACTGTTTGTGGTTTGTTTTTAACTGTTTAATACAGTTAATTATTCAAAATGTCAGAGTTCCTTATTTTTAAACTGAAACTTGCACTACTGTTCAAAAGTAAAAACAACAAACCTGGAATTATGCATTTGAGATTTTTTTTTGCTTTTTCTTGTTGTACCGAACCGTACCGAACCGTGACCCCCAAACCGAGGTACGAACCGAACCGTGACTTCTGTGAACCGTTACACCCCTAGTCCTCGGTGTTCCAGGGAACTCACCAAGTGTCAGAAAACACAACCCTCTCTCTTTTCCTCCATACCCAATTCTCTAAAAACGGTGCTGCAACGGATCTGATACAGACTGATCTTGAATTATTTTCTACGTCACAGAAGTGGTGCTCCGCTTATTGGTCAATTCTCCACCTATCAGGGGAATGTGGGGTTGGGCCACGGCCGGCCATTGCGCTGGAGACGCTGTAGTACATATGCCAGGCCTGTAAGTGGCGCTGTAGTCTGCCACAAAAGCAGCGAAGAAGACTTCCCGCGCATGGTTGCCCTTCTGTTTATACTCTGCTCTGGCTCTTTTTCTCCCTCCCCGAGGCAAGCGTTTGCTCCCGCTGCTGTAATTCAATGCAATCCCTCCCTCGCTGTAATTCTCTCCGGTAGTCCACCAGCAGATGACAAACACCCTCCTCTCCGGCTCTTCCAAGGAACGAGGGGACCGTGCGGCAGAGTTTCAGTTAGATTTGTATTTCGCCGGTCAACATGTCCGTTAAAGTTTCAATCTTCCGGACAAAATTAGAAAAGTGCCGGTAAAAGGTCTTCTTTGTTATTTATTGAGCTTTAAAACAAATGAATAACGACTCTATATAATCATATAAGAATAAAACACCGAGGACAGAGATCTCTTTTTCTCCCCCTCTTCTCCCCGCTGCAGCCCAGCAGCTGATCTCAGAGCACGCGCCCCTCTCCTGCAGGGGGCGTGGTGCAGCTCACAGAATCAGCCTCTTGCAAAAACAGCGCTGGAAAGAGCAAATAGAGCGAAATGAGGCATGGCTAAAATGCAGGATCTGTTTGGTATTTAGAAAGAAAAACTATTTATATACTTTATATAGGTATGGCCCTACAATATATTGTTCAAATATAGCATGATATGTCCCCTTTAAGGTATTATTAAGGTAGGGTTAATGCTGCTCTCAAAGTGCACCAGATGCTTTTAACTTCAATATTTAAAAAAAAATCTTCCCGGGGGGAGCATGCCCCCGGACCCCCCTAGAGGAGGCGACGACCCCCCTAAAGGATGTTTGGTCCACCCCCCACTTGTAAAAAAAATAGCACTTTACCCCTGCACTCCCCCCCCCAACAACTCCTGGGCTAAGCCCCGGATCTCCTACAATCCTAAATCCGCCTCTGGTGTTGGCCATGTGTTGCACTGGAGCCAGACTGGAGCACACCGCAAAGACTTCAGCCGAGCACGTACGAACTGCGCATGCGTGAGTGGCATTAACTCTCCTTACCAGCAGGCGGTGGTAGTGTGTATTCGTCATTCAAAACAGGCAACAACCGGAAAACAGAGAAGAAGAACAGACTACGTGTGTGATATAAATAAACAACAGCTATGTGCGTTAGCTTCACCTTAGCATGTGTTCTTTGCAGGTGTTTGTTGAGGTTTGATTATGACTGATTTTAGAAAGTAACGAAGTAACGCGTGTCGGGCAATGTTAGTAACTGTAGTGTGATTACTGAATTATAAAAGTAACGCGTTACACTACTCCGTTACCGACAAAGTAATATTATTACAGTAAAGCGTTACTTTGTAACGCGTTACATCCAACTCTGATTAGGAACATTCTCTTGGTTGCAGAAAACAGTTTTATCTACTTTTTCACAGGTTGGTCAGAGATCATTTTACAATCGGTGGTATGCACTTCGTCTCATGGCTGACGGCATTATATACCCAGGTGTCTGGTGGCCCACACAGAGTGTAGGAGCCATGATCGCTGTTGATTGGTTGGCTTGGGTCACATAGGTATGGGTGGCACTCATTATAATCCTGTTCACCTGTGTGAGGTGTGAGTGTGTGGAAGAGAGGGTGACACGGGGCCGTTGTACTTTTTTGTTGACCGCAAGACTACAATTGCTTGGATTATAACAATGTATATGTCTGATCACCGAGTTCTTTAATTAAACTACCATACTACGAAACAGATTCTCAGATCTCAGCGAGTACTTTTTTTAGCGTGTCATACAACAGCAAACAGGCCCGGCCTCAGCCTCTCAGCGACTTAGTTTGTTTCCTGCTGTCGCTACATTTTGTCAACAAAAAAAACAACAAGCACAAAAGGCGTAAGGCGATCATCATCAAACAGCGCATGGATTAAGGATCTACTGGATGAGAATGGAGATATGGAAATAATTCACTGAGGTAAAAGCACTGGCTGTTAATAGAGACTGCAGTTTGGAAGCTGCATTCAACGCGGATCACAGCCAGGTAAGCCTTACCGCTGCATGTGCACATATTCACAGCTGTGTATCTCTGTATAACTCCGCTCTGTCGCATGGCCGTCAATGGACAATCGCGCTGCTCTGTTGATGTGGAAATGTGATGTTTGAAGGAATTGTCTTCCGATCTTTGAGTGTGTTGCAATCAAACGAATGCACTGAGGAAGCTTGAATAATCTAACGGAGAAAATGAGTCAAATAAATGTTGACGTTGAAGGTGTTGAAATGGACTATGGGAAAAGAGAACGCACACTCACTGCGAAGGCATTGGTAAATAACATCGAAAAACTTCAACGGGAACGTAAAACCAGTGTGAACAAAATAAAAGCACTCATACCAGAAATAAAAGGACACATGAGAGAAAGGGGAAATGCCTCACGTGTGCAAACTCATTTAGAGAAATTAATTCAACTGGGTGAAAAAGCCATTATTTCACATGAAATGTTGATTCCTTTACTCCCAGAGGATGAACTGAAGAAACAAGAGGAATGGTTTGCCAGTATCTTGGAATACAGTGAAAGCTTTCAGAGGGACATTAAACAGTGGTTAAAAGAGCCACAAGAGGATTTTACCACAATAACTGCTGCTGTGCTGGATATTCCAACTACAGATGACATGCAAGAGGATGTACAACCAAGTGACAGTGTGTCAAACGTGGAAATCGGAAGAAGAGCAGCCCGATCACAAAATTCTGCTTTGGGGAAAAAGTCTGCAACTTCTACTGCTTCGTCTGCATGCCGTAAAACAGAGGCTGACTTGACAGCTTTAATGGCAAGAAATAAACTATTAAAGGACAAACATGAACTGGAGGAAGAGGACGAGCAAATTAGGAGCAAACTTCAGATGGAGGAGGAACGAATTAGGCGCAAACTTCAGATGGAGGAGGAACGAATTAGGAGGAGAAAGGAGCAACTTCAGATGGAGGAGGATATTGCAGCACATGTGGCTAAATTAGATGTGTTGCAAACAGGGAGCATCCTATGTGGGAAAAGTTCAAAAACAAGGCATTCGGATGGAATGAATTCTTACATCGAACAAAGAAACATTAAACCACAAGTCCTCTACACTGCTAAGGACAATATAAATACTCCACAAATGTTGCTAAACCAAAGGGAGGCTAGCAATGACTTCTTGGAGCCAACAACACAGCCTAATAAGAACATGTCACCTTGGTTCCTTTCCTCAGAGCCAGTATCCCAGAAAAAATCCACTTTGAAAACACAAATGAATTATGGAGATAGCTTGAACGCAAGTGAAGATCAAAACAACATACTGGGCATTATGAGAAAACAAAATGAAATAACCACCCTGTTAATACAACAGCAATGCCTTTCATCCTTGCCAAAGAGAGAGATTCCAGTTTTTGATGGCGACCCGTTAAAATATCACACATTTATGAAGGCTTTTGAGAATGGTGTTGAGAAAAACACAAACAGCTACAGTGACCGACTCTACTTTCTGGAGCAGTACACTCAAGGTCATCCCAAAGGACTTGTTCGAAGTTGCCAGCATATGGATCCAGAGAGGGGATATGTCAAGGCTAAAGCTCTAATCCAGGAGCAGTTTGGAAATGAGCAGAAAGTGGCATCTGCTTATTTGCAAAAGGCTCTTTCATGGCCTCCTATAAGAACCGAGGATGTTAAGGCTCTGCAAGACTACAGCTTCTTCCTTAGAGCATGTGCAAACGCAATGGAAGAGGTGCAGTATTTGCATGAGCTTGACATGGCTGCGAATATGATGATCATAATAAGAAAGTTACCTTACCATTTCAGAGACAAGTGGAGAACGTTGGCCTGTGAGCTGCAGGAGAGGAACAGCCGCAGAGCAACATTCTTTGACATCACACACTTCATTGAGAGACAAGTTAAAATCTTAACCGACCCAGTATTTGGAAACATTCAAGATGCTCCCTTCATAACAACAAATACTGCTTTAAACAGATCACAGCCTCGCTCACATTTCGTAGGAACTAGCTTTGCCACCACTGTAGCTCTTGTAGAAATAGAAACCCAGACAGATACTGAAGGGAAGGAACACATTCTGACAAGATGGAGGACATGTCTGTGCTGCGGAGGAGGTCACACCTTGGACTCGTGCCATCAGCTTGAAAAAGGAACACACAAAGAGAAGATAGGCTTCTTGATGGAAAAAGGTGTCTGTTTCGGCTGTTTGTGCGTGGGACACATTAGCAGAAATTGCAATAAGCGAATTTCCTGTTCAAAATGTGGCTTCAAACATCCAACCATACTTCACATCCCTTCCAATGAAGCAAGACACAATGCTGCTCAAGCCAAGAATACATCAGAGCTATCAGTGGACAGCGCACTGGTTTCAAGTGGCCTTACAGGGGCTGGTGATGACAATTGTACACTTCTCATAGTTCCAGTGCAAGTCAAGTCAACGAAGGGCAGCAAGATTGTCACCACCTATGCTTTCTTGGACCCAGGAAGTACAGCAGTGTTTTGTACAGAGGATTTGATGCACGAGCTCGGCCTAACTGGAAAGAAGGCGCAGATTAGTTTACGAACCATGGGCCAAGAAAGGGTCGTAAATAGCCATATTGTGTTCGGACTAGAAGTGGCTGGCTTAAAAAATGACAATTTATTTGAACTGCCACAAAGCTACACCCAAGAGTGCATGCCTGCCAGCAGTGGGAACATTCCTAGACAAGCGGACCTACAGAGATGACCTCATCTGAAAATGTTAATTTGCCTGAAATAAATGCAGGGATTGGACTGTTTATAGGAACCAATGTTGCTAAGGCCTTGGAACCATTGGAAGTCATATGCATTGTGGATGATGGACCCTATGCAAGTAGGACAATCCTGGGCTGGACAGTGAATGGACCACTAGAAGGAGTGAGTGGGAATGCAATGGACTTTGACAAACCAGAAGTATCTGTGAACAGAATCTCAGTTGTGAATTTGGATGGACCTTGGCAACAGCAGTTCAGCGCAGACTTCCCGGAATGCAGATTTGAGGAACAAGCTGGAATGTCAAGAGAGGATCTCAAGTTTAAGAAGTTTGCAAAGAGTGTTTTTTCAGCAAGAGTTGAAGAGGAAGTGTAAAAAGAAAAGTTTTAAAGATGAGAAGAAGCCTCATCTCAAATCCCAACAAAAGCCCTCTCCTTCAACGGCTGCTCAGAAAGGCCCCCGCTGCAAACAAAGAAATGGAGAACAGGATGAAGTGGACCAACGTGCTCTTCAAGGCCGAAGGACTCAAAATCAAAGACAACGAGGACATGCTGAGCTCCTCGTTGAAGAAGTGGGGTGATCAAAGCGAGAATATCGTGGAGAAGATGCAGAAACGGCAGGAAGAGACGGAAGAACTTCCGACATCAGTGACATCTTTTCCACAGTATTGACTCTTTTCGACTGACAGACTTAAATGACACTAAGGATTATCTTTAACTGAGCCAAGGTGGTGGTACCTTTTGGCCTAACTGACTTGTGACTCGTACACAGAAAAGAAGAAGAAAACTACACATACACATACACATACACATACGAACTGCAACTGCATGGACTTGATTACTAAGTTATAATTGTCACATGTCTCCCATTTGAATTGTTAGTAATTATTATGTATACTATCCTAATAATTAGAGGCTGGTGTGTAGGAGCCATGATCGCTGTTGATTGGTTGGCTTGGGTCAAATGGGTATGGGTGGCACTCATTATAATCCTGTTCACCTGTGTGAGGTGTGAGTGTGTGGAAGAGAGGGTGACACGGGGCCGTTGTACTTTTTTGTTGACCGCAAGACTACAATTGCTTGGATTATAACAATGTATATGTCTGATCACCGAGTTGTTTAATTAAACTACCATACTACGAAACAGATTCTCAGATCTCAACGAGTACTTTTTCTAGCGTGTCATACAACAGCAAACAGGCCCAGCCTCAGCCTCTCAGCGACTTAGTTTGTTTCCTGCTGTCGCTACACAGAGCCTTGGGGCAGAGACAGCCTCTTAAACTACTCCACCTTCCTGCCTTCCTCCTACATGCTGCATCTCTTAAAACCGTATTAATAAACAACTCATTGGATAATGTTATAATACTAATTATAATCTGAAGCATGTAATGGTCTAGAATAGATTGTTATCTGTTTGTAAGAGCCTGCTTAGCATATATGTTAAATTGTGTTGGATATGCTCTGATTTTATATTTACCCTTGAATAGAAAATTATAGCTGAATGATTTTAAAGAGTATTTTTTTACTAAAGAAACATTTTGAACTTGCGTTTTGAAAAGGGCTCTCAAGATTGGCGATTTTTGTAATATTAGTGTATAAAATGTATATTTAGAATTGAATTACAATGTGTTTTGCAGACAAAATATTTACTGAGATAAAAAGTGGGGTGTAGGGTCATTTTCTCATCAAGTTTAGGGCATTAAAGCATTGGATTAACTCTTCAGACTCAAATTATGATACCTATATTAGCACCTCTAAAATAAAGTGTTTACAAACTGTATTGACAGACACATTTTACGAGATCACTTCCCAGTATTCTGTTGACTTAAAATAAATGTAATGCATCCCTTGTAACTGCCCACATGACTGCGTGCTTTCAACTCGAGCTTGTCCTGTTTACATTGCTCATTTCAGTGGCGTAACAAGGTTGTTTACGCCATACACAACCACTCAGAAGCGCCACATGTAGGCTATCAACAACAGCCTGCCCTGGCCTCAGACCACCACAGCCTGACAACGGCACAGCGAACTAAGAAGAGGATTAAACCTGTTTCCTTGATGTTTGTCTCTGGGGAATGGGCCAGTAGGCCTACATAGACCGGTTGCTATAATATAGCTTTTTATCTCGCCGTCGGGGGGTCTCAATAGCGCCATAGAGTCCCCTATCACGCAATAGGCACCAGAAACGTGTCCTTCCACACGAGACCTCTCCACCCGCTGGATACGCTGTAGTACATATGCCGGGCCTGTAAGTGGCGCTGTACTTCCGCCACAAAATACACCAAAAGCAGCGAAGAAGACTTCCCGAGCATGGTTGCCCTTCTGTTTATTCTACGCGGTGGATTTAGCAGCAGAGGTGGGGAGAGGCAGGGCTCTGGCTGTTTCTCTTTTCCTCCCTCCCTGAGGCAAGCGTGTCCTCCTGCTGCAAATCTCCCCGGTAGTCCACCAGCAGATGAAAAACACCCAGCTCTCCGCCTCTTCCAAGGGACGAGGGACCCGTGCGGCAGAGTTTCCGTCAGAATTTGTCCCTTAAAGTTCGAATCTTCCTGACAAAATTTAGAAAAGTGCCGGTCAGAGGTCTTCTTTGTTATTTATTAAGCTTTAAAACAAATGAATAACGACTCTATATAATAATATAAGAATAATACACGGAGCCTCTATTTTCCTCCCCCTCTCCTGACAGCCCGTCAGTATTTTCGTTATCAGGAAATTATCTTATAGGGCGTAATCACCGGAGCCGTTTCCCCCCCCCCAGAGCGTTGCGTCCGCAGATCTACCCACCTTGGGACCCGTTATCATTATTCGCATTTCCCTGTCGGCCTCGTGTGGCCGAACCGTCTCTAAGATAGAGAACTGTAGCAGATACGACCTGTTTCGTCACTGTGTGGCTAGGGCCTAAGACTCTCTGACCACGTATATAAATGGCAGTTATGGGCATACAGCTCCTTAAGCCCAGGCTATACAAGTCTTGTCATGTATCCAGATTCCAGACGTGTGTGTGTGGATAGGGTTAAGATGGATTTAGGCATGAAATTAAAATGTGTTGCCAGTATACAGACTGAAATCAGATTTCTCTTTCTTGTGAGGAAACAGACCATGTATGTGTGTTGGCTGTGTATTGACAGTAAACGCAGCACTGCTTGTGGCCCATCTGCAGGAATCCAGACAATCCATTATGACAGGTATGCTACTGCCCAAACTGCCTGCTAACTGTTTGAGTCGCATGCATTCTCACTTTTTCATTAATGTGGTCCAATGCATCTCTCATGACATTTGGAGGACATTTTGTAATAAGGCCTCCTGTGCATGCAGTATGTGAGATTCATGCAAATGTTTCTATTTAATCGCAACATGCACACACATAAATAAAGCGTGTTGATTGCATTTGCAAAGGTAGTCGCTATCAGCAAAATATATATTTTTTCCCACGTCTCTAATGATTTGAATTGTAAGTCACATTTAAACTTGTATGATTTTAGGATATAATTAGCTTCAAAGATAATTTGAAATTCAGTGAATTAATGCTTAATAAGATGTCCCGTGATATATCAGAGTTGACCGTGAATGGAGGCCTGAGTCTGAGTGAAGGCAAAGATATGCACAGAGACATCCCTGCATGCTCTTGAGGCTCTGCCGCAGGATATTGCGACCGCACTCTTTAAGAGAAGCAATAACAGCTTGCATGTCATCTGAGACTGTATTTTCGGCGTAGCGTTGAGAAAACCAACCTTTCCTTCCTCCAGCAGTATCTGAAAGAGAAAGCGAAAGTAACGTACAGAACAACCTGAGGAAATAACGCTTTAGAAATAATTAAAACAAAGAAAAAATACTTTGGGAATGGAGAAACTCACAATGGGGATATATAACAGCTTAATTTGCCATGTCAGTTGGCATGTCTGTTTCAGAATGTGCCAATAGAGCGAATTTACCATGACTAAAAGCATAGAAATTAGAAATTATTCAAATGAGGAAGGGTTTCCAGGTTGCAATGCAAATGCTGGATCATTTGTATATGAACGTATTACCTTTGACAGAAAAAAATATGGTGACTTTCATGTGTTTTCCCCTTTGAGAAGGTTTTTAAATAAAACTAAAATAAATACAGTCTCTTTCTTTATTCGATTTTCCCTAGCAGGCACATATTGCGAATAGCACCTCACTTCTTGCCAAAGCACACGCATGCTTTTATTGACTTTCACTTCAAGGCATGGCTGTTTGTATTTCACGAAATAAAAGGAGATCATTACAGAAGGTACAATCCACTTTATCAAAAAAAATTGCCAAGTCATCACATTTAAGAAACATTGAAGAAGTTATGACGTATAAGTTTGTGTGCTTTGGGGTCGGAAAAAGTTAAGTCAATGTGGACGTTGCTTGCATACTTTCCAATAGATGGAATAAAGATTACAATATAGTTGCACAATGAAATCCGCTTGTATAGAAGTCTATGAAAAAATTATCCTTTTCCTTACTGAATTGATTCTCTAAACATGTTCTTACATGTTTATAGTCTCAATTGCTAGTTTCAAGTCTTCTTATCCCATTTTGGTTCAAATAGACTAACGTGTATTATTTAGAACATGGCTAGCTTGTGATTGAGACGTCACTACGACACACCATTTTTGGTCATTCTTTGGTCGTTCTTTGATCGAAATAAGTGATTCAGTTCATGAAAGACAATTGTCAATTTGTTTGCCACTTGAAAAGGTCTATGACTTTAATGTGTTGTAGTCCAAAAAGCAATGGTTGGCGTCATGGTATTTACCTCCACTTCTGACATGCAGTCTATGGGGGAATGTTGCCTTTTGTCTACTGCACAGGAGGACATCCATACTGTGTTTGTACAGCAGACTTGGTTTCTGTAAGGATTTGCAGTACTCCCTCCTTCTGCTTCCCTTTTTGTTTGTTGTCTGTCTGTCTGTGTTTGTCTCCCGGGCTGGGCGTGGCTGACCTACTTCTGGTTCCCGCCAATTCATCTCCGCAGCTGCTTCTCATTCATCCTGATCATCTACTCATCCACACCTGCTTATTAACCCGGTCTCCTCATCCAGTCTTCACCAGTTTGTCGTCAAGATTACACTGGTAAACGTATTGCTTTCTAGCCTAGCCTGACACAACTCTGGAATCAGTTTTTTGTCTTACCTGTTTGTCTCTCTATTCAGAACCCATCATCTCCTCCTCCGCTAGCCACGTCCAGCCACTTCCTCGTCGGATTCATCTGCTCTCCACGCAACCAGCTCCAGCCTGCTCGCTCCCCTCAGCTCTGAAACCCCTGCTCGCCACACTCCTGTCCGGTAGGACAAACTCTAACTCCTGCTCCAACCTACTCGCTCTCGGGAGCGTAAAGACACAGGCTCAACCCACCTTTCATCTGCCTGGCAATAATCCCCCTCTCACTCCGGAGCCTAGGCTGAGGATCTCCATTCCCTCGCTTTTTTATCCCCCTTCCTGAACTATATTAACAACAGTTAGTATCCCCTTTCACGATTTGAAATTAAAACCTTTTGCTGCAAACTCCTGTTTTTCTGTCCGTGTTTGTATTGTGGGTTCAGTCCTGAAAAGTAATCACGGAGCTTAACAGAACGAACTGGTCCTAAAATGAACCCACAAACACTGGACCGGACTCCTCCACTGTCCAGCAAGCCCTGTCTCATCAAGGCAATCTTTTGGGTCAACATGAACAGTTAATCCGTGCGTTGGTGGACAGTAACCAATCCATGGCTCAGCACATCTCTAACCTGGCTGCTCAGATCTCCAACCTGACGACAGCAGCTATAACTCCTGCCACCTCTAATCCCCCTCCAGTACCCACTCCATGCCGGGATTTCCCCATCATCGACCCTGAGCCGTTTCATGGTGAGGTGGAGAAATGCAGGGGATTTATCTTTCAGTGCAACAAGGTGTTTCGCCAGCGCCCCCAGTCTTTTTCTTCTGATGTTACCAAGATAAACTGTGTTGAATCTGCTTCGTGGTAAAGCCTTAACCTGGGCTGAGGCACTAAGTTCATCAGTGGATTATGACTCCCTTTCTTTTGGAATGTTTTTCTGAACAACTGTCTTTAGTTTTTGATCACCCTGACTATTCTGGCTCGGCTGCCAATCGTCTGCTAAAGATACAGCAGGGGAATCGGACTGTGGCAGATTACTCCATTGAGTTTCGTACACTGGCGGCAGAAGCCCGATGGGACGAGGCGGCTCTAAGGGCAGTGTTCGTTAAAGGATTAAAGGAGCAACTGAAGGACGAGCTGGCTGCTCGAGATGTGCCAGCAGACCGTCAATCCCTGATTTCTTTGGTTTCTCGTCTCGACAGCCGGCTAAGGGAATGTCGTGCGGAGCGAGGACAGCGTCCACCAAATGCCTTTTCCAGTAAGCCGAGCTATCCTCCCAGAAGTGCTCCCTTTGATTCCACACCATCTGCGTTTTCCTCGCCATCTCACGTGCCCACCTTGGATAAGCAATGCAGGTGGGAGGTGCAGGATTATCACCTGAGGAACGCCTTCGCTGCATGAGGTCAGGAGAGTGCCTGTATTGTGGCAGACTGGGGCATCTCCTTGCCGGTTGCCCTGTCCGCCCAAACGCAGGCGCTCGTCGGTGAATTTGGGGGTCCTGACGAGTACACTTCCTACCTCAATTATTGCCCCTACTTTGCGCCGTTTCCTCATACCTGCCAGACTCTGTTCCAACTCTCAGACCTTGCCCCTTTCCGCCCTCATATGGCGCATTTCCACTGCAGCGGGTAGCCCCGTTTAAGCGTCCTGGACCGTCCTCAAGCGGCCAGGCCAGTTTTTGGTTGCATTTCCATATAGCCTAGTACCGGCTAGCGGGTACTTTTTCCCTTTTTTTCCGGCCCCATAAAATCGTGGTTCTTTTTTATCAGACCAGGCCAGGGCTGTGACGTCAACACTCTCGACTGCTGATTGGTCAGAGAGAATCGTCACAAGATCGCGTGCGAGTTCATCCCTAGCGTCGCATATATATTTAGAAGCAAGCTTGCAGCATTTTTATAAACAGCATTTTGTAAACGGAGGAGCTACAAAAATGTCTACGTTTGTTAAGAAAAGCTCACCGTGGTCGACCGAGGAGGTGACGACGTTCCTTCATCTCATTGGGGATGATAAAATCCAGCGGGAGCTCGACGGAACAACAAGAAATGTGAAAGTGTTTCAGGATGTCTCTGCACAGATGTCCGAGCGCGGATTTTCGAGGACTTTCCTGCAGTGTAGGGAAAAACTTAAAAAGATGAAGAGCGAATATCGCCTAATAAAGGACAACAACAACACGAGTGGTGCGGGTAGGAAACAATGGAAGTGGTTCGACTTGTTGGACCAGATTTACGGCCACAGACCGGCCAACGTTGGGAGGGAGGGAGGCCTGGACTCTGCAACGGCTTTACTGGAGTCCCTGCAAGGTACGCTCACTTCTAACAAAGAAGTCTATTTTATCCTTACATTAATGTTCGACAACCCATGCTTTTATGGAGCTCCGAAGAGCTACATAGCTAGCTAAGGCAGATAGCCTTAGCTAGAGCTATTGTTTGCTAACACCATATGTGCCATTGTTTACGTTCAGTTTTTCTTTTCTATAGTTGTTGTTGCTATTTAGTATTGTGCTGCAGTAGTTTGTGGAATTAACAAGTCATTTTGCTGTTCTAGATGATTACATTGGGACTCGTGAGGAGGAACATTCCCGAACAACGGGTGATGGCAGTGTTCCGTCCACTTCGTCATTGAATCCAGAACGGACCCCAGCTCGACCACAGACACCAGCCGAAGACCCTAACCCGACTCAACCACCAACACCGAGTGCCATCACGACACCGCAGCGTGTGGTTCTAGGTAAGAAATAGAAATGGCAAAACGACTGGAATTGTGTTTTGTTTTTTTAAACCTTGGATCATCCATCGTCAGTAATTAAAATAAGCTATACCACTGTGTGGAAATGCTCTGTTACAAGTAAAGTCTTAGCTAGTAAGCAGCTAGTACAGTTGTGTGTGACATCCTATCATATACATATATTTATATTCATTATCAACAGGCTGGACATAATGTAATTCACTTTCACAATCATTGTAAACATCTAGGGCCAGAACTTTCTTTAGTTCACCTTACTGTTGTTCTGTTTATACATGTTATTCTTATATCCTTGTGTGACCTGTACCTGTCCTGTGTTTTTTCCTTATTGCTAATTATTATTATATTGTCACCCAGGCAAGAGGAAACGAGGAGGAGAGGATCGGGCCCAGCAGGAACTGC